>NC_082723.1:24125139-24425139 GCF_030144855.1 Hypanus sabinus | reverse complement strand
ATGTAAAAATATAAAATTAGCGAGTAACATAATTCAAAATATCGAACAAAGAAACATATTCACTCAAAAAAAAACATAGTCCAAGACCCTGAGCAGCAACATCTAGCAATTGACGGTCCTGTCGCCCAGCAGTTTCAGATGCATGTATCCAGCCTGTCATTCCACCCCCACTGCTTGAATACAGGACGGCAGCACTTACGGGCAAGGTCAAACTCAGACCAGCCGAGCTCAAACACGCTGTAGCTCTTCCGCATCTCTTACGTTGCCTGCAGCAGCTGGCAAGCCCAAGTCTTGAGGCCAAGTTTTCACGGCAACTGGGGCTACACAGTTCAGTACTCAGTAGTACACTACTCTGACATTTTATGCATTCTTACTGTGTTTCCGTACCTCCCCACTCTCACTTTTTACACTTTGCTCTGAAATTTCTCTGCCTTTTCAACTGCCTCTATTCCAGTAACATGGTCCATAAAGCCCACTACTTTGTCCAAATAGCATTAGGACACGGACTGTTAGGATGGGAAACAGCTTCTTCCCCCAGACCACTGAACTCTCTGCCACCACCCAGGTGTCACCACATATGAAGCGTCAGGAGCATTATACTCTTTACTTTTTAAACTTGTGTCGCATCTGCACCTTATGCTAAATGTCAATCTTCTGGAATATATTTTATTATTTGTCAATTTATTTGTGGTAATATTACTTTATGTGTTGTGTGTGTGAGTTATATGTACCATATTGTGCGCCTTGGTCCGGAGGAGCATTGTTTCATTTGGTGGTATACATCTATACAGTTGAATGACAAAGTGGAACTTGAAATTTCAGTTAATTCCCAATTTCTTTAAGCGGTTTAAGTGTGTTGTTTAACTGGCCAAAGAAATAAAAAAAAAATTCACTACTCAATGCTTTAACAAGAGTTCAAAATAGATTTAATAATTTTATTCTAAGAATGTTGTTTAAATTTAAAGTGTCCCTTTATCTAAAGTGCGCAATACTCCACATATGCTTGACTGGTGATGAAATGTTTGTTGATTTCAGTGGGATTTAAGGTCATTTTCTCCAAAGCCACCCTAGGTCACAAATCAGGGTTGATGACACCTTGAACAGAATGACGAACAGCAAGAATTTGAAGCCAGATGCCTGAATGCCTCCATTTACTGTGTAATGGTTGTTACTGACATTACCTCCCTTTGACCCTTTGAAGGTATTGTCTCTTTCCCCAAAAGCAGTAATGGAGCAGATTCTGTGATCATTCAAGTGTCTGTAACACCAATAATTTCTCATGAGTATTGAATCATTCTCACATTTGTACACTAAATATATTATTGTAGTTATTTGTTGATTGATTGAGATACAGTGAGGAATAGGCCTGTCCGGCCCTTCGAGGCTCACTGCCCAGCAATCCCGATTTAACCCTAGCCTAATTACAGGACAATTTACAATAACCAATTAACCTATTAACTGGTGTGCCTTTGGACTATGAGAGGAAACTTTAGCACCCACATGGTCACGAGGAGAACATATAAACTGATTACAGGCAGCAGCAGGAATTGAACCCTGGTCACTGGTACTGCAAAGCATTGTACTAACCACTACACTACCAAGCCACCCCATGTTATGTTTTATGTAACTGATCATTATTTTGCCATAATTAAGAAATTGCAAATTTTCTGGGGAAAGTGATAGGCTGGGCAAGCAAATACAGAACAGTCTAAAAATATCATGATTTGTAGCTTGGCATATCACGAAAGAAAAATGTAAAACCAAATCATTGTTTATCAGTTGTGTTGTAAATGCAGCACTCCCTGGTCATAATAATTCAAAGTGGAAGAAAACCTTTGGACCATGGTTAGAGGTTGCAAGGGTAACACATCGATTAAAGTGACTGGCTTTTAAAAGTTGACATGGAGGTTGCATGGGAAGCAGAGATTTAGGGCTGCTCCTACCAGGCACTGAAACTGCAGTGCCCGACTAGAATTAAACCAGCAGTTGCTGGCAGCTTCAGAAGTGCTGAGTAGCATGACACATGGCCTTGGAGGGCTTTCAAAGCAAGGACAGTGCACTAAGGCACATAAAGCTGATGGAGCTTGGCAAGGGCTGAGAGTAATGAGGGCGAGGACGCTAGCCTTAGTGTTCTGAATGACTTATGTGTGTGGATGAAAACCATTGGAGGATGGAAAAGCTGATAAAGATGTGGATTAACGTTTTGGCAGCCAGGTTGGAGCTGCCCTTGGTTTAACTAGTTCATTTCCGATTGATTGCAACATATTGCTCGGGTTAGGTGTAATTTTTAACTGACGGTAGATTACCGGTAAGACTCCGCTAGTTTCATCTCAGTTTTTTTTCCAATGGGTCCATAGCTTGTGAGTTACCAGAACAGCCTTCAAGCATCTGTTAAAATCAAAATGGAAGCTTTCTAACAATTAAATAATATGAGCCATTTTAACTACCTATCTGCCAGATTTCCACTGGGGAAAATGGAGGTAAAAATCCATTGGCCAGGAATTTTTACACAGTTATTATTCAGTTATTTTTTTTCCCCTGGTCTCTAACTATAGGAAACTAAATCATCTAATCCCATTTGCTGGTTATGAACTTCATTGTTCCCTTGAGCAACACACACCTGACTTACTGAGTTCCTCCAGCCTTTTTTTTTTGTGTGTGTGTTGCTCAAGGTTTCCAGCATCTGCAGAATCCCCTGTGTTTATTCATTATTCTTTGTTAAAGGTGCCTGCTTGGTTGGCCACAATGCTTAAATGGTAATTAATAGAAGATCTTGTCTTTATCTAAACTTCACTTGCATGTCACCCTAGGTTTTGCTGATCTGAGTTGAGTCAAAGATCCCAATATTTCAAATGTAGAATTTTTATCCCGTGGTTCAGTTTCTAGGTATCATTGTTTCTTCAAAGTAAATTTATTATCCAAGCACCCACGTTGTCACAGATGTACCACACTGATTCTCATTTTCGTGTAGGTATTCACAGTAGAACCAAGGAATACAATAGAATCAATGAAAAAAGACACACAAAGACTGGCAAATAATCTGCAAAAGAAGACACTGCAAGAACTAATAATAGTTATTAAGTAATACTGATAACATGAGTTGTAGAGTCCTTGAAAATGAGTCTATAGGTTGTGGTATCAGTTCAAAGTTGAGGTGAGTGAAGTTATCCACACTGTTTCTTCCTTGAGCCATAACTGTGCAGAAGGAGGCAATTTGGCCCTTAATTTCATGTGGGCACTCTGTAGTTATTTAGTCAGTTCCATTCACCCCTCTTCCTGTGTTCCTGCAACTTTATTTTTTAAGTTTCTACCTGATTTTTGTTTTGAAGTTCTTGATTAAATTGAGATGATTGCAATCTTTGTAATCTAATGCATTATTCCATTCCCTCAAAACATGCTTTCCTTATGGTTGAGCATTTGATCACTCACTGAAGAGGTGTTAGCTTCTATTTACATAATGGTGATATCCGGGTCACTGAAATCCGCGTCGGACAGCAGCAGGCGTATGTCCTTGGGCAGCTGCTCTAGGAATGCCTGCTCAAACATGAGGCAGGATGTGTGTCCGTTGGCCACAGACAACATCTCATTCATTAAAGCCGATGGCGGTCTGTCTCCCAAGCCATCCAGGTGCAGTAAACGGGCAGCTCGCTGGCGCCGTGAGAGTCCGACAGTCCTTAGGAGCAGGGCTTTGAATTCCGTGTACTTGCTGTCCGCCGGGGGAGACTGTATGAACTTCGCAACCTGGGCCGCTGTGTCCTGGTCGAGGGAGCTCACCACGTAGCAGTAACGGGTGTCCTCTGAGGTTATCTGCTGAACGTGGAATTGGGCTTCTGCTTGCTGGAACCATAGGTGAGGTCGCAGCGTCCAGAAGCTTGGCAGTTTCAACGAAACCGCATGAACAGATGCAGCGTCGGTCATCTCCGGTCCAAAAATCGTTTGGACCGTCAGGGTCACCAATTGTAGTGGTGTGCTACACGCAGCGCTAAAATAACGACACGGAGTCGGTAAGCTGCAGTCAAAGAGAATTTTATTCGAACTTCACAGCCTTGCTTTTCAAGCCTCCCTCATCCCGCCCTCCCCGGGCGCGGACGCTCCAAGAGACACGTACTCACAAACCCCCGCAGGCTTTTCTCCCTTTGTTGCGGACCTGGCCTTTGTGCCCGCACACTGGCTAATTGTGAGCCGGTTCGAGTGTGCTAGGAAGTGGGTCGCCACAATATCCATGTCTGTGGGGCAACCACAAAACTTTGATCACCTCATATCACTTTAATGCTTCCTGGGCCGCCTTTCATTCTTTTTACGTGGTCTCCTCATCCTTTTGATTATTCTGATATTCTGCACATGGTTCCACTGTTTCTTTATTCCGCCATGGTTTCCATGCCATTGGAATCAGTTGGTTGATTTGTGAAGTATTGTGTGCTTCTTGGAGTGCAACATTAAGTACACATTTAACAAATACACGCACAGGCATCTTCGCTCTGTAATAGATCAACGGAACGAAGACAATCATCCTCGATCTCGAGGGATAGCCACGACGAAAATGACGATTCCTTCTTCACTTTGCCCTGATGACAGTAGTACAACGTGCGGTGGCATCGGTTTTGCTCTCCAGAGCACCAACTTCCATTCTTTTAAAAGTCTTTCCAAACCCTTTGGTCAACAACGGGTAGTCAAAATTGCTCAATGCATCACCAGCACCAGCCTACCTGCCATCAAGGGCATATATACAGAAAGGTGCTGGCAAAGGGCCAGTGACACCATGAAGGATCCCGACCATTTTGCTCATGAAATGTTTGTCTCATACCCATCAGGGAGGAGTTTACATAGCGTCTATGTTCAGGATCACCAGACTCAAAAGCAGTTAATTTCCTCAAGCAGTAAGGCTGATCAGCACTTCCTCCTTCTACACCCCCAATAACTTTATCACTCACTCTCAGAGTCACTTTATGTACAGACACTCCTATGCCTGGGGTCACTTTATGGACATACACTAAATCTGTGTATATGATCTGTCTTGCTTATTTATATTTATTTGTGTTTTTATATTTTGTATTTTTTATTTCTTTGTGCTGTGTCAGATCCAGAGTAATAATTAATTTGTTCTCTTTTCCACGTGTGTACTGGAAATGACATTACACAATCTTGAATCTCTCTAACCCAGTTATCCACCTAAATTGAACTAGGTAGGACTTTAGTATTTGGAGTCCTTTTACAAGTACTCCTCCATAAAATGCTTGGTGGATGTTGTTAGTAAATAGGCAATATTGTGGATGTGGTTTAATGGATTCCAGTGATAATAATGAAGGGAATGGGGGCAGCTTTTTTAATCACAGTGTACATTTTCATGTTCTTTCCTCATTGCAAGATCCAAACCCCGTTGACAGGCTTACTGCAGGACATTTATGATGGAAATCACTTTTTTGTCATTGGTTTGTTTGCAGAAACTTTTATGGAACATCCAATTGATTTCTTGTGTTTTTTTTTGGTACATAGAGGTTTATTTGCTGTTGTGTCAGAGAGATAATAGAATATCACGACATGGGCTATCCAGAGTACTGTACCATGTGTGACACCTTTATTTTTTTTTCTTTTGTGGCTTTTAAAGAGCCATTTAGGGAACGTGCTAGTGGATATGAAGCTGATCGATTTAAAGGATACTTTACCAGTGGGCTTTATCCCTATTCAAGAAACAGTGGACACACGTAAGTTTTAGTTTTGTGTGTTGGAGACATGGTTAAACAGTATTGAATTTCATCAGATAAAGGCATGTAGCTTAAATGTTTTGAGTTAAAGAAACTTTATCTCTTATTTCATGGTTGTTAAAGCACAATAGAAGTTGTAACTTGCCTTCTCTTACAACTCAAATGGAGGCAGTTGTCTCTTACTCTTTGTAGTGTGTGATGCTTGAAGCAGGGTTTAGTGTAAATTGGATCCTAAACAAAAAATGTGCACTATTTATTTATTCGGCAATACAGCTCTTTGAGCCACACTGCTCAGCGGCCCCTGACAAATTAGTCCTCATGCAGTCAATTCAGGAGGCCATTAGTTGCAGGCCACAGCCTCAGCTCAGTACGGAGATGAGTAAACCTCCTGGAGCATCAAGCTTAACCAACCCATCCCTCGTCTCTGGCTCCGCCACCCTGACCTTTTCAATCTGGCCCAGCGCCTAAATCATCCAAACCTCAGGTTGTTTCTTGCTCTGGGACCCAGGTACTGCTGCTTCAATATGCTCTTGGGCCTGGGCCCCACTGCCTTGATTTGGCTTATACCCAACCTTTCCAATTTGGCCCGATGCTTAAATTAATCAAACCTTGGGTTTTTCCTCACTCCTGGGCCCGGGAGCAGTTTACAGTGATCAATTAACCTACCTGGTACATTTTTGAACTGTAGGAGAAATTAGAAGACTCAGAGAAAACTCGCGCATTTGTTGGGAAGGGCATACAGAAACTTCTTACAGAGGATGCTGAAATTGAACCCTGAGCTCTGATGCCTCAAGCTGTAATAGCGTTGCACTAATTGCTACGCAACCATGAAGCTAACTCATTGATTGTAAAGAGGAGAAACCATCCTGCTGATTTATAGCCATGATAAGTTAGCCATGATAAGCGAACCAGGTGGAGGAAGAGGATAGGTACTGGTGCAGTGAATTGCCTTATTTCATAAATAGTAATGCATTTAAAAAAACACTTGGATGGTTATTTTTGTGTATTATAAGTGCACAGCTGCGTCCATACATCAGGATAATACAACCATCTTTTCAATTTTCCTCAGCTGTTAAATGAATTGTGTTTACATGAACTTAACTGTGAAATGCATCACTGGCACCAGCCTACCCGCCACTAAAGACATGTATATGGAAAGGTGTCGGAAAAAGGCCAGTAATATGATGAAGGAACCCAGTTCATGGATTATTTGTCCCACACCTACCAGGGAAGATGCTGTGCAGCATCTACACCAGGACCAACAGAGTCAAAAGCAGTTACTTCTCCCAAGCAGATCAACACCTCCACCCACTAACTCACGCTCCCTACCGACAATACATCCAGATCAGCCACTCCTCTCCACAGCCCCTCAGCACCTTTCACCCCCCATTCACTGCCATTTTACACTTGTACTCCACATCTCACACCTACACTGACCCAGTCACAATCCGACTGTTTCCATGTGTCCTGCTGCTACCTAGAAAAGTCCCTCTTGCCGAGAATCACTTTGTCATTTTATCATTTCCTGTCAGTCACCTTACGTTCAGATACTGCTGCACCTAGCATCACTTATGTACATAGAATCAGTTCATGTATATAGGCAATGTCCCCTCTACTTTTTTTTTTACAACTGCGTGGACCACTGTTGCTGTGAGCAGGAAATTTTTTCACGGCCTGAAAAATACCATAGGACATAGGAGCAGAATCAGGCCATTCAGCTCTTCTAGTCTGCTCCACCATTTCATCATGGCTGATTTTGGATCCCACTCAACCCCGTACACCTTCTCTCCATATCCTTTGATGCCCTGACCAATCAGGAAACTGTCAACTTCTACTTTATATACACCCATGGATTTGGCCTCCACCGCAGTCTACGGCACAGCATTCTGCAGATGCACTACTCTCTGGCTAAAAAAGTTCCTCCTCAATTTTGAGGCTGTTCCCTCTCCACATCCACCTTATCTAGTCCTTTCAACATTTGGTAGGTTTCAGTGAGATTCCCCCCCCCCCCCCCCCACCCCGCACTCTTCTAAATTCCAGTGAGTACAAGCCCAAAGATGCCATATGGTTAGCCCTTTCATTTCCTGGAATCATCCTTGTGAACTTCCTCTGGACTCTCTCCAATGATAACACATCTTTTCTGAAGTATGGGGCCCAAAACTGTTCACGTTACTCCAAGTGTGGCCTGACTAGTGTCTTATAAAGCCTCAGCTTTATCTCCTTGCTTTTATATTCTATTCCCCTTGAAATAAATGCCAACATTGCTTTTGTCTTCTTTACCACAAACTCAACCTGCAATTAACCTTCTGGGAGTCTTGCAGGAGGACTCCCTCTGTACCTCCAATGTTTGAACCTTCTCCCCATTTAGAAATTAGTTTGCATTATGCAGCACTTTAAATGTTTTTTTGTAATATGCATACTATAACTATTTAGAATGGAAATTGAAAAACACATACTTCTGATTTTATTTACTGATGGAAGTGTAATGAAATACAGTACAATAACAAAACTTTTTCATATTTTGTAAACTTTTTCTCATATGTCTTTATTCCAGTTGCGTGACAACATAGTCTGTGTGTGTGCAGAAGCATTTCAGTTACTGTGCGGCTGCACACAAGCTCAGCTTGGAGGGTACTGTGTATATAATAAGCTAATCTTATGTGTATGCGATCACATCCAACAGTTGCCTGTACGTTGTATTATAGGTTTCCAATTACATTTGTATTTATTATATTTTTTAAAATGCTGCGTCGGATCCGGAGTAACAATCATTTTTTTTCTCCTTTACACTTGTGCACTGAAGAATGACAATAAACAATCTTGAGTCTTGTGCTGTTGAAATTATTTTCTGCAGAGGAGCCAGCTTTCAGGAAGAGAAGATTGTGCATCAAGTTTATTCCTCGTGACTCGACTGAAGCTGCCATTTGTGATGTAAAAATCTTTGGCAAATCCAAGCAGGCTCCCCCACAATATACCTTCATTGGGTAAGTGATCTCATTTTGTGGGTTGAAAAATGCTTGAGCGTAATCTTAGTAAAATAAAGGAAATTTAATTTGTGGCATTTCAATGCTGTAGAATTTGGAAGATGTGGTAGACTGCTTCAAAAGATTAAATTCTATTTGGATGCGGTAACTGTTCTTTTTGGCTTCATTGTTCATTGCTTTGCAAATTGACTTTTTTTAAAACCAATTCAACTTTTAGCAAATAATTCATATTCTGTTTTTTACTAATACAAACAGGCTCAGGGCTTTGCTTTATTTTTTGTTACTTTTTAGCATTATGGCAGGAAGTAGTATTAAATTGCTGTCCAAGAACTTGACAAGTGTAATTGTGGAAATGAAAGGGACTTTTTATTACCATACAGTTTAGTGCGGTATGGGGATATGGGAGAGGAAACATCCACTCTGCATGCTCTCCCAGAGTACAGATAGCAGTGGCTACTGGAGAATGAAAAGGTAACTGTTGAGTTGGAGGATGCGGCTGTGGTTCATACTACATACACTGGTGATTGTCTTCACAATGAGATGAAGGTTGTCCGTGATAACTGACGATACGAGGAAGTGTTTAAATTGGAAAAGCTGTTGCACTGGGACAGTTCCACTCTCTCAACTTTAGAACTCTTGAGTCCAGTGGTACGAGTAGACATCACATCTGTGATATTGCTTGGTCGCAGTGGGTGACCATGCTCTTCGCTCTCCACAGGGTTTTGTAGAACCGCTCTACTGGCCATTGTAGATCTTATCCACCTGTCTACTGGAGCTGACTTTGCATGTTAGGATAGGCATGCCATACCTAGCTACCCTCACCTAGTTTAGCCTGCCTATTAAAGCAGTGTGGCTGCTGTCGTAGTGTAAGTGAGTGGGATATAACAAACTGCTACCTATCCCTGGACACACCATACACCCCACAATGAAGATATTTTGAGTCATTTTGTTAAGGATGACATATGTGCAAGTTCAACATAGTGATAGAAGAAACTTTGGAAGCCTTGTATTATTGATGGAGGGTAATGGGAAGACCACGGTTGGGTTTCAATTCCTGCCGCTGCCTGTAAGAAGTTTATACATTCTCCCTGTGACTGCATGGGTTTCCTTCAGGTGCCTTGGTTTCCTCCCACATTCCAAAGATGTATGTTTATGATTAGTGAGTTGTGAGCATGTTATGTGCTGCCCAGCACAATGCTCGCTGATTTGATTTGACACAAAAGACACATTTCACCTTGTGTGTTGATATACATGTGACAACTAACAGTAACTGTCATTCTTTATCCCATGCTGTTAATAAAAGCAATGGAGAGAATGGAACTCCTTCAGCCCATCATTGTCTAATCCTCTGTTTACTACAGATGGGCTGCTATAAACTGACTAGTTTCAACTTGTTTTTATATATAAATGCAATGCCTTCTTCTCATTGCTACCATTGAGGGGGAAGTACAGGAGCCTGAAGATGCACTCTTAGCATTTCAGGAGTGTTCTTCCTCTCTGCTATCAGATTCTGAATATACAATGAATCCATGAAGACTACTTCACTGTTTTTCCTCTCGTTTTGCACTACTTATTTAATTTGGGTGACAGGATGGGGATACGTCTCTACCAAAGGAGGTGTAAGGTGCTTGTACCCTCCACTAGCCTGCAGGTCACCCTTGGGCAAGGTGTGGCACCTGCTTAGCCTTCTTCCCCTGATCAGAGTCACGTGAAGTCATGGGAGCAGGTGGTGGATGGTTGTATGAGCAACTGGTGCATTTCACAAGTCCTGGTTATGCGACCACTGATGCCAGGCAATCTCTGAAGAGTATTGATAATGACTGGGGTCACCCGTTTTGTAAAGACATTGTCCAGAAGAAGGCAATGGCATACCACTTCTGCAGAAAAATTTGCCAAGACTAATCATGGTCATGGAAAGACCATGTTTGCCTATGTCGTACGACATGGCACATAACAAATGAACAATATATTGCAATGTTCTGTTGCTACAAAACAATAAATTTCATGAAATATGCCAGTGATTTTAAACCTGATTCTAATTCTGATCCATGCACGCAAAATGCTGGAGAACCTCAGCAGTCTAGGCACCATCTATGGAAAAGAGTAAACAGTTGACGTTTTGGGCTGAGATCCTTCATCAGGATAGGTTCTTATAATAAAAGTCTAGCCTTTGTTTTCATTCAGATTCTGATTCTTTTACTATAAGAACCCATCTTAACCTCATCTAGGCATATTACTGGAAAATAAATGCATCCATCACAATTAATCAGTATTTTGAAAGACATCCATTCATCATAGGTAGTCAATATAGATTTGTATAACAAATTAAATCTTACAAAATAATTTGAAGTTATTCTTGAGTAGTTAATAAGGGCCAATGGGGAATGTATTCCTCATTGGCTGTCGTTAACCAAGGAATCAATAAACTGATTTTTGACTTTAGGAGAAGGAAGCTAGAGGTCCATAAGCCTGTCCCTTTTAGAGGATCAGAGCTAGAGAAGGTCAGCAACTTTAATATCCCAGGTTGAATTCCTAGATATTACTACTCCAGATGATCTGTCCTGGCCCAGTATGCAAGAGCAATGGCTAAGAAAGCATGGCAGCATCTCTTCTTCCTTAGGAGTGTCAGAGATTTGGCATGGCATCTAAGACTTTGACAAACTTCTATAGATGTGTAGTGGAGAGTATATTGACTGGCTGCATCAAATGCCTGGTATGGAAACACCAATGCCTTTGAACAGAAAATTCTACACAATGTAGTGGATTGAGCCCAATCCATCACAGGTAAAGCCCTTTCAACCATTGAGCACATCTACATGAAACGCTGTCGTAGGAAAACAACATCCATCATCGGGGTATCACCACTGTCCATGTCATGCTCTTTTCTCACTGCTGCCATCAGGTAGAAGACATAAAAGCCTCAGGACTTGCACCACCGGGTTCAAGAACAGGTACTACCCCTCAGCTATTGGGGAAAACTACACTCAATTTCATTTGCCCCATCATTGAAGTGTTCTCGCAACCAAGGGACTCACTTTCTTCATCTCATGTTCTCGTTATTTATTGCTATTTATTTATATTTGCATTTGCAGTTTGTTGTCTTCTGCACTCTGGTTGATCTTTCATTGATCCTGTTATAGTTTCTATTTTATAGATTTGATGAGTATGCCCACAGGAAAATGTAGGACTCTCAAGAGTCCTATTTGGTGACATTTATGTACTTTGATTTACTAGAATTTACTTAGAACTTTGTTACAAAATCAGCATATGCTGGTAGTGATCAGTAGGTTAGACAATATCAGTGGAAAGTGAAGCAATGTTTCTGGTTGAACACTCCTTGTTGGAGCTGGGAAAGAGAAAATGCTTTGGAGAGGGGTAGATTAAAGGTAGATTGGACAACGTGTGCTTGATGCATTTTTTACTAAAGCTTCTCACAAGGCCCCACACAATAGGCTGCTAAATAAAGTGAAAGCCCATGGGACCAAAGGAGAAATGGTATACTGGATGATGACGGGAAGCAAAAGGTAATGTTTGTACTTTTTGTACCTGGAAACCTGTTGATGCTATATTTCTGTAGAGCTCACTTGTTTTCTGCAGGTTTGTAGTAATTGTTTGGACAACATAAGGGATTAAGCATTTTGTAGAAAACACCAAATTTAATCATGGTTGGTGGTAAGGAAAAAGACTGCAGGCTGCTAGGCAAACTTCTATAGATGTATGGTGGATAGTGTGACTAGCTTCATTACAGCCTGGTGTGGGAACAGCAATGCTTTTGAGCGGAAAATCCTACAAAAGATAGTGGATTTGGTTCATTACATCACAGGTAAAAACCCTCTCAACCATTGAGCAATCTCCATGAAACATTGCCGTAGAAAATCAGCATTCATCATCATAGATCCTTTACCTTCCAGGCCATGCTCTTTTCTCACTCCTGCTATCAGGTAGAAGGTACAAGAGCCTTAGGACTTGCACCACCAGGTTCAAGAACAATTACTACCCCTCAACCATCAGGCTCTTGAACAAAAGGGGATGACTACACTCATTTTACTTCTGGTGTTTCTACAACCAATGGTCTCATTTTAAGGACTCTATGTCTTGTTTTCTTGTTATTTCATGCTCTCTTTATTTATTGCTATTTAATTATATTTGCATTTGCACAGTTTGCTACTCATTAATCCTGTTTATAGTTATTGTTCCATAAATTTGCTAAGTATGCCCACAGAAAAAGAGTTTCAGGGTTATATGTGGTGACATGTTTGTACTCTGATAATAAATTTTACTTTGAACTTTAGATATTATCAACTGAATAAAAAGTGCACAAATGGATTTTAATTTGGAGAGTAATAATTGGTTCAAAGTAAATTTATTATCAAAGTACGTATATGTTCTCACATTCACCCTGAGATTCATTTTCTTGTGGGCATACTCAAATCTCATAATAGAATAATAATCATAACTGAATCAATGAAAGACTGCACCAATTTGGGTATTCGTCCAGTGTACAAAAGACACCAAACTGTGCAAAGGCAAAAATAAAAAAAAAATAATAATAAAAATAAGCAATAAATATTAAGAACATGAAATGAAGACTCCTTAAAATTAGGCTGTGGGTGTGGTGCTTTTCAATAATGAGGCAAGTGAAGTTGAGTGAAGTTATCCCCTTTGGTTCAAGAACCTGATGGCTGAGGGGTAATAATTGTTACTAACCCTGATGGTGTAAGTCCTGAGCCACCTGTACCTTATTCCTGATGGCAGCAGCAAGGAGGGAGCATGTCTTAGATGGTGGGCAAGCCTGATTATGGATGCTGCTTCCTGTGACAACATTTCGTATAGATGTGCTCAGCGATGGGGGGGGGGGGTGCTTTTACCCATGGTGAACTGGGCCATACCCACTAATAAGGCGTAGAAATAGCTGGAGACTGAGAAATGTGTAACAACTGAGAAGCCTCCTGCACACTTGTTTGTAGACCTTGAAGGCAGCAGGGATATTGTTTGTGGATACATTTGTGGTCAGTGGTGTATGTTGTTGTCTATCCACTAATTCCAGCCTATGCAAACGTTATATATCTGTAATTATGGGAGTTGACAACCATGTATTGATGTAATTGGAAGTACCAGCAAAGTTAACTGCCAAATATGATTGGATATGTGGCAAAGACAGCAGGGAATGAAGGAAGGGTGAATGTTCTTTTTAGAAAATAGCCAGCAACTGGCTTTTTGAATGATCTGACCCATAGGTTTCATTACTTTGAAAAAGAGTAAAATGGTCTCTTGGGTGTTTAGGCCACCATTTTTCCCTCGCTCTGTAACAAAATTCAATCTACTGGTCTTAATTTTATGCTTAACTTGGTTGCTGCTTTACTACATTGCAGCATTTATCTCACATAAAAGGTACTTCTGTAGCTTTAAAATACTTTGGAGCAAGTTACTGAAAGTTAATAAATGCTAGTCTTTCTGCTTTCAAGTTTCAAGCTTAGTAAGAAGAATATATAGTAACTAAATCAGTAACAGTGGAAAATATTTAAGTGTAACTCATAAACGGTCCTGCATGGAGGTGTTTAAGAATGTAACAATGGTTGTGTAATTCATGATGGAAGTCTGAGTTTGGCTCATTAATATTGCCTTCTCGCAGTTAAAAATTGGTCTTTGATATTCGCTGGTTGTAGTAACGTTGAATAATTTTAGCCAAGAAATATATCTTCATTAATATATATCTTGCTTCCTAGGGAGTTGAATAATATGGGAATCTGGTACAGAATGGGAAAAGTTCCAAGGACACAAGAAATCCCAACCTCAGCCACAGTGGCGACAACAACAACGTCTGTAGCCCTGACGTCATCTTCACCAACGCCTGCTCCTAACCTTCCCAGGTACTATTTTATAAAATTGGTGGGCGACCTCCACGGATTGATAATTTTATTTTGGGAACTATGTCTTGATGCCTGTCAATTTAAATTCTTCCATTTTTAAAAAAGAATAGCTGTTTTAGGTTGGTTTGCTTTATTTCTAGCAGTAGTAGAAATATGGATTGTTTTGTTTTCCCCTCTTTTTAGGGGTCAACTGGTTTCCTCTAACATTCTGTGGATTGTGAGCTGACTAATGAGCCTAATGCATGATCTGTACACACTGAAGCAGACAGGACAGGAGGTGCTTGAAGTACCCAGCATGTTGAATTGTTTAGAATCAAAATCAGGATTATTGTCACTGGCTTATAAGATAATTGTTGTTTTAGATTGTATATTTAGATGAAGTTTTAGAGAGACAACACCGTACCAGGCCCTTTTGGCCCACTAATCCCTGCCTCCTAATTATACCCGTGTGACCAATTAACCTACTAACCCAAGTGTCTTTGGAATGTGGGAAGAAACCAGAGTACCTGGAGGAAACCCACACGGTCATGGGGAGAATGTTCAGACTCCTTACAGAGAGCGGTGGAATTGAACCCGGGTTGCTTGTGCTGTAATTGTGTTACATGAACTTCTGTGTTACCATGCAGCAGCAGTACAGTGCCAAGTCATAAAATTACTACAGAATCACAAAACAAATGGTCCAAAAAAAAGAATAATGAGGTATTATTATTCATGCTCATGGACTGTTTGGAAATCTGATGGCAGAGGGACAGAAACTGTTTCTGAATTATTGAGTGTGGATCTTCTGGCTCCTGTATCACCACCCTGATGTTACTAATGAGAAGGGGGCATGTTGTGGAGGGTGAGGGTTTATAATGATGGATGCCGACTTGTTGAGGCACCTCCTTGATGTTGGGAAGAGTTGTGCCTTTGATGGAACTGGCTGAGTCTACAACCATATGCAGTTTCTTGCAATCCTGTTCATAGCTATCACCGATTAAAGTTTTGAGCAAGATTGAAATCAACAAGGAGGAGAGCAGAAGGCGAGCAGGTGTTCAGTGCCGTCTGCCCTCTCCCTCTTGCTTGCTGCTGCTGGAGGAAGGTGCAGGAGTCTTGGGTCTTGAACAAGGTTTGGTCGCTGTGGTTTGTGGACTGGACTCCTTTTTAGAGGGCTTCGCAATTTGTGTTATATGTGTTTCTGGTTTCTTGTTACTCCCTTTTTAAAAATTGCTATTTTGCGTGATTTTGACCAGAGTGGACTGGATCTACAGCCTGCAGTGAATGAAAGACACAGTGCTAAATTGAACTGAACTAACCTGAACACTCTGTTTAATATTCTGTGTTATTCGTTCCTTTTTTGCCATTTGCACAATTTGTTCTTTTTTACTTGAACATTGGCTCTTTGATGTTTTCTTTGAATGTGTTCTGTGGTATTTGTTTCGTAGCTGTCTGTGGGAAGAAGAATCTCAGGGTTTTATACTGCATACATATTTTGATAATAAATGTACTTTGAATCTTTGATACAACCATTCAGAATGCTCTTTACTGTACATTAATGGAAATATACCAGAGGTTTTGGTGGCATAACAGATCTCCTCAAACTCCTAATGAAGTAGTAAACACAAAGTGCACTGCAGATGCTGTGGTCAAATCAAGACGTACAAAAAAGCTGGATGAACTCAGCAGGTTGGGCAGCATCCGTTGAAAGAAGCAGTCAATGTTTCGGGTCAAGACCCTTCGTCAGGACTCATCAGGACCCTAATGAAGTAGAGCTGCTGCCATGCCTTCTTCATGATTACAGTTGGCCCTCCTTATCCGTGAGGGATTGGTTCCGAGACCCCTTGCGGATAGCAAAAAACGTGGATGCTTAAGTCCCTTATTCAACCTGTCTCAATGCGGTGGACCTTAGGACCCAGCGGAACCCCAGACCTTATTTAACCTGTCTCCGTGCGGTGGACATTAGGACCCAGTGGAACCCCAGACCTTATTTAACCTGTCTCAGTGCGGTGGACATTAGGACCCGGCAGCAGAGCTCTGAATCCGCAGTGTTTCTGTTCACAAAAATAATCACGATCATAATTGAAAATAAAGTGGAAATAATAAAGTGATCCAGAAAAGGTGAAACGCCATCGGTCATTGTAAAAGCGTTAGGCTACGTCAGTCAACGATAGGAACAATTTTAAAGGATAAAGTGAGAAAGGCTCTGCCCCGATGAAAGCTACAATTATTACTAAGCTTATTGGGTTTTGGGGTTTTGAGGTTTTGATCCTCCACATCAACCAGGCCGGTTGGAGAGTGCACTCGAAAGCGGTCTGTCACTGGCTTGCACTCGGGAACTTCTGTTCCCGAGCCCAGTGCTGAAACATACATTCTTAAGTGTTTTATATGCATAGAAAGGTAAAATATATACTATGTACAAAGACAAACGTTTGACTAACTGACGCTAAATAATACCGGATGTACCTGTTCCGACTTACTTAGTAAGAGAACTTCTGAATTTTTCGATCCCAATCCACGATAACCCACGCACATCCTCCCGTATACTTTAAATAATCTCTAGATTACATATAATACCTAATACAATGTAAATGCTATGTCAAATAGTTGTTATACTACATTGTTCAGGGAATATTGACAAGAAAAAAATTGGCTGTACATGCTCGAACAAGTGCTGGAAGAGCACTTCCGGGTTTTCTCAATTCGCGGTTGGTTGAATTCGCGGATGCGGAACTCGTGGATGAGGAGGGCCGACTGTATATGTTGAGGCCAGGTCAGATTCTCTGAGGCATTGACTCTCAGGAACTTAAAATTGTTGACCTCCCCTTCCTGAAGTCCACAGTCAATTACTTGGTCTTGCTGACATACGGTCCTTCTGTTGTTCAAGTTCGGCTTCAGTATGCTCCAATTGGTGAGACTCTGCTCTTAGTGCCTTTCAACCAGTTTGAGTAAACTGGAGGCAGTGTTGCCACAAGCTGGTGTCAGTATTATATATTCTTACAAGGAGGCATTGAGGCCAACCATGAAGTATTATCCCTGACATGGAAATTGCTTGTGGTGATAGAGTTTACAGTGTAATGCTTGTTGCTGTGGCAAAGTAACTTGTCATTTTGGAAAGTTCCATTCAACCATTGTTCATTGTGAGCTGGAGGAGTTATGCCTATAATGGGGTTTTTGATCGAGGGGGAAGATTGCTAGTTCTGGAGTATGTGAATTTGCAAGGATATATGTGAACTTCGAGGGGCAGATGGAAGGATTTCAGATTCTTTGAGATCAAGAGGAAAAACAGCATGTGAATCATGTACAGTCCAGTTAATTGACTCAGGTATCCGTGAAACTTCCATTATCTTTTATTGCTATAGCTGACTTAACCACCTATTGATTTGGTTAGATTTCAAAGTTAATGGATAATGTTTTTCCGTAGAAACTAGACCATAACTTCCTCAAATAATTTCCTCGGCTGATAGCTGATTTCGGTTCTTTAGACATAAGACATAGGAGCAGAATTAGGACATCCAGCCCAACGAGTCTGTTCTGCCATTCCATCATGGCTGATTTATTATCCCTCTTAACTCCATTCTCGTGCCTTCTACCCATAACCTTTGACATCCTTACTAATCAAGGACCTATCAAACCGTGCTTTAAGTATACCCAATGACTTGGCCTCCACAGCTGTCTGTGGCAATAAATTCCACATGTTCACCATTCTCTGGTTTAGGGAAGGGTCATCCTTCTATTCTGAAGTTATGGTCCTAGGTTCCCCTACTATAGGAAATACCCCCTCCACGTACACTCTACCTAGGCCTTTCAATATCTGATAGGTTTCAATGAGATCTTACTACCCTCCACCCATCCTTCTAAACTCCAACAAGCACAGACCCAGAGCCATCAATAAATCCATATATGTTAACCCTTTCATTCTCAGGATCATTCTTGCGAACCTCCTCTGGGCCCTTTCCATTGCCACCACAACCTTTCTTAGATACTGAGCCCAAAAATGCTCACAATACTTCGAGTACAGTCCAACCATGACTTATTAAGCCTCAGCAGACAGGGAAAAGGGAGAGCTTCGATCCGTGGGACTCTGCCATTTCTGGGAGAGCTCTCTGCAGCATGAATATGCATTCAGGAATCATAAACTAATGATAACTTTATTTATAGATCACTTTTCATACAAACAATGTAGTTCAAAGTGCTTTGCAATGGGATAAATGTACAAATAAAATAAAAGTCAAAACAGTGTTACTTAAAAACAAGTTTAAATAACTGGTTTTGAGTTGGCGTTTAAAAATATCCACTGAGTTTGCATCCCTTATAGCTTTGGATATTGAATTCCACAGTCGAAATGGCGAAGGAGTGTTTGTCCAATGAGGAGAAACTGAAATATCAGCAGAGTTAAAACAGACATAAATACCTATTTTAACACTATCCAGTAGTCTCACTCAAGCCCCAGGCAAACAGTATGAAAGGTAGGCTTCTTATGGGATCTGTGTTATTTTTATGACTTTTTTTTTATTATGCCTCTGAACTGCTTTGGGATGTTTCACTACATTAAGCATGCACTATAATTGCAAGTTGTTTTAAATGTAACCTACAAGGATATGTTTTCATCTGCCTTAGAATCCTTCAAAATGGCAACTCAAAGGAAGCCAACAAATTTATTTGAGTAATTTTAGAGAATTGTTCCTGCCAGTTGTTAGTCTACGGTTGGGAGTTTCAACACGAGGGAGGAATAATTAATTTAGTTTCTCACTTTTACATTGAGCACTGTTTAATTTCCACTACTCCAGATCAAGGATAATCCAACATCTGCAGAATCTCCTGTGTGATAAAGATGATCCCACTTTTTTTCTATTCCCAGAGTTGCATTAAATCTTCATTCTCTTGCCCCCTCATAAAGTTGCCAGAAAGGCCACCGAGTCAATTTTGTAGTGAGATTGAGACCAGGTATTCAAAACCGTCTGTGGCTGCCTACCCTGGCTTTTCACCCATTTTATTTAGAGATACAGGCCCTTCTGGCCCAATGAACTGCACCAACCAACAACCCACCTATTTAACCCTAGCCTAATCTCAAAACAGCTTTCAATGATCAATTAACCTACTAGCAGGCCTTTGGAATATGAGAGGAAACCAGACCCTCCGGAGGAAACCTAAGCACTTACGGGAAGGTCGTTCAAACTTTATACAGATGGTCTTGGAATTGCGTTCTGATGCACCGAGCTGTAATAGTGTTGCGCTAACTATTATGCATTTCCTCATTTCCCTTGGGCCTTTTAACATTGAATGTAGAATATAGAACAGTACAGCACAGGAAATGGCCCTTCAGTGCACACTGCTGTACCGAACCAATTCATTAGTAATCAAGTGGCCACTAAACTAATCACTTTTGACTAAATAATGTCCATGCCCTTCCACTTCCTTCATATTCAAGTGCCTATCTAGACATCTCTTAAAAGTCCCCAATGTATCTGCCTCTACTGCCATCCCAGGCAGTGCATCTAGGCACCCAGTTGTTGGCATGTAATTTGCCCATCGTATCTTAGTGTCTCTTACGTTAAATGCATGCTCTCTGTCATTAGACATTTTAACACTGGAAAAAAGATACTGTCTGTCTACTTTATCTTTGTTGCTCATCTTATAAACCTCTATCAGATCTTCCCTCAGCCTCTGACACGCCAGAGGAAACAATCCATGTTTGTCCATCCTCTTGTTTTAGCAGATTCCCTCTAGTCCAAGCAGCATCCTGGCAAAAGAATGCCTGTGTGAGTTTTTATTAATGAGTTCATTCATGTGATGTGGTTGTCACTGAGAAGGCCAGAATTGATTGTCCATTTCTAATTGCTCCTGAGTGAGGAAGCTTGCAGGGCTATTTCAGGACACATTTAACCATCAGGCAGAATGTTTTGGTTCAGGTGTAACACTAAGGGAATAAGGGGATCAATAAAGTATGTCTGTCTGTCTGTAAGGGCAGATTTCCTTCCCTAACAGGCGTCAGTAAACAGTGTAGGATTTAACAGCAATTTAGTGGCTTCACATTCACCATTGCTAGTACTATTCTTTTTATATTCCAGTTTTACATAGACCAGTATAGGCCCTTCGGCCCACAATGTTGCGCTGACCCTTTAACTAACTCTCAGACTGAATTCGCCCTGGGATTCCCAACCTGGAGTCCATGTTATCCTCAGTTAATGGTAGTCCATGGCATAAAAAAAGGTTTGGTCCCTCTGAACTCTAGCCCTTTACTCTACATAACCCACCATTTTTTTCATCCATGTGCGTATGTAAGAGTCTCTTAAATGTCCCTAATATATTTACCTCTACCACCATCTTCGCAGGACATACCATGCACCTGCCACTCCGTGGTGTAAAAAAAACTCTCTGACATCCCCCATATGTTCCTCCAACCGACTTAAGTAATTCCCTTTCATATTACCATTTACACCCTGGGAAAAAGGTGCCAGCTATCCATTCTATCCATGTTTCAAAGGTACATTTAATGTCAGAAATGTATACAATATACATCCTGAAATGCTTTTTCTTTAGAACCATCCATGAAAAACAGAAGAGTGCCCCCAAAGAATGAATGACAGTTAAATGTTAGAATCCCAATCTGCACCCAAGCCCCCTCCCTCCTGCATGTAAGCAGTAGCAAGCAACAATCCCCCCTCCCCCCACTGGCAAAAATAGCATCAGCAACCCGCCACCATACACTCAAGCGTGAGCAAAGCAACAGCAAATACACAGACTTGCAGTACCCCAAAGACTACTCATTTGCCCAGTATTCAACATACCACAGGCTCTCACTCTCTCTAATAAGGGAGAAAGAGGTATCTCTGTTTCACAGCAAGAGGGGAGACATAATAAACAACATGCTGGTTTACGATGTTAAAAGTCCGTTGCATTGCTTTTTCTGAACTCTGTGCCCAAAGATCTCAGGTCTCTGGACACACAGCCATAGATCTTTCATCTCCACCAACCTTCCATCTGCCCGTCTCCAAAGCCACGAGATCTTGGCCCTCCGAAGGTGAGCTGAGCTCTTAGGCCATGCCCTTGGCGTGCCAAATAATAGCCATTTGTGAAACCCTATGAGTGGGTCCCATTCTCGCAAAAAACCGTAGTTAGCATATAACCCAGGTCAGGGTCTTCACAAGAACCCTGTCTCTTCTCTTCTACAGCTTTATCAAGTCACCTCTCATTCTCCTCTCTCAACGAGAAAAGCCCTGGCTTGCTCAGCCTGTTGTGTTAAAGACTTGCCATCTAATCCAGGCAAAATGCTAGTAAATCTTCTCTGCACTTCCTCTAAAGCCTCCATATCATTTCTATAATGAAGTGACCAGAACTGAACACAATATTTCAAGTCTGGTCTAAACAGAATTTTATAGAGCTTCAACATTACCCCACAGCTCTTGAACTGAATTCCCCTGAGTGAGTTATTTAATAAGTTAAATGATTTTAAATTTGCTAACTGGTGAGATAGAATTAATTTCCTGACTCTGCATCATTAGCCCAAACCTCTTGTTTACCTCTTAAATGATTACTACATCCAACATTTCAAGATTAACATGTGTTCCTTTGATACAGTTTCTACAAAACCATGAACCAGACATAACCCCATTCCACCCCACAAGCTCAAGTCTACATGCAAGCTGAAGAAGATTTCCTCACTTTCAGATGTAGTTTGCCACCTTCTTCAATACTGCTCTCTCACCTCAACAAGTTCATACTTTGTCTTTGCAACCTCCATTTTCAACTGCCCTCTTTCTAGTTTCTGGAGCGAGGTTTGTTGGTTCTCAAATCTGCAGTTCCATTTTAGTATTTCCAAATCCTGTCTCTGTTCTTACTACAATCCTGAGATGGACCTAATAAAATTTTGGGATATTATTTTCGGTAACTGGCACCGCTGTGCATCATGCTTTTGATTTTACAACATGGTTGATTACACCCTCCTGTGTCGGTACTTCGTCTACTGCCTCACCAGTCTTACCTTGACTCTACTTGTCAATTTAGATCCAGAAAACTTACAACCATTGAATGCTCAACCTTTGATGTTGTTCTTGTCTTTGTTCATGTGCTGCTTCTTGAGCACTATTATTTTAAGATGCTGCGTTAGCATTTTCCATTTGTCTTGACCTCTCCACTGTTACTGTATTGTGAGACTTTGATCTAATGTCTGGTCATGCGTGTTCTGTAATTTCTTCCAACTGAATATTGGGAGGAAGAGAGTTGTCTTCAACTCAAGCTGTCTTCAGACACTACAGTCAAGGTAAATGGTTTCTACGGATGTCCAGTGGAGAGCATTCTGGTTGCATCAGCTGGTTTAGGAACAGTTACTATCCTTCAACTTTCAGGCTCTTGAACCAGAGGGGATAACTGCTCTCAGCTTCATTTGCCCTAACATTGAAATGTTCCACAATCTATATTTCAAGGATTCTTCATCTCATGTTGTTGATATTTATTGCTTATTTTATTTGTTATTTATTTCTTTTTGTATTTGCAGCTTGCTGTCTTTTGTGCACTGGTTGAACGCCCAAGCCGGTGCGGTCTTTTGTTGATTCTGTTATGCTGGTTATTCTGTGGATTGATTGAGTATGTCTGCAAGACTGTGAATCTCAGGGTTGTATGTGGTGACATATGTACTTTGATAATACATTTACTTTGAACTGGAGGAGTATGGAGGAGCCGATGCACAGGATTGGGAAAAGCTGTTAGAGGTTTATAAACTAAGTCCAGTTCTATCATGGACATTAGCTTCCTCACTATTGAGGATATCTTCAGAAATCAATTTCTAAAGAAGGTGGCATGCAACATGAAGGACTGTTGCATCCAGAACATGCCTTCTTCTCTTTGCTTCCATCAGGAAGGAGGTATAGGAGATCGAAAACACTCATGTTTTAGGATTGCTTCTTGCCCTCTGGCATCAGATTGCTGAGTGGTCCATAATCATTACCTCACTATT
The DNA here is from genome assembly GCF_030144855.1 of Hypanus sabinus. Classification (NCBI taxonomy): domain Eukaryota; kingdom Metazoa; phylum Chordata; class Chondrichthyes; order Myliobatiformes; family Dasyatidae; genus Hypanus; species Hypanus sabinus. The sequence goes on along the minus strand of NC_082723.1, from coordinate 24,401,651 downwards.
TTACTCTCTTTCTGCTCTACGTATTATGAATATTCGTATGGTAACTTGTATCTTTTATGTATTGCGGTGTACTTCTGCTAAACAACAAATTTCACTTTATACGTCAGTGATAACTTGATTCTGGTGGTCTTGACATTATAATCAATCCTTGAGTTGAGCTTGCAGTTCCACATTCTCTGTAGCCTTTACCATTCCTCATTCATCCCTTGCCCTGTCTGCTGGTGAAGCTGTCAGTATGGGTTTACTGGTCATAGACTTAATAGTTCCTATTCAGTCACCCTCTAAATTTCAGCTTTGTCCTTTCTGAATGACAATGGATTGCAGTATCCAATAGACTGTTTAATCTTAAATTCTCATAATTTGTCCTGAATAAAAACATTCCCTTTAAAGTGTAGATCTAAGGAAATGACCACCTTGGGGAGAACGTGCTCACAATCTAAGTTAGATTTTCTGCAAATTGCAAATTTGCAAATAGTGAAAATCTCTATTAAAATTTATAAATTTACATACTTTTGGGGTTCTGTCCCATCTAGCACGTTAGTTGTTGAGGGATAAGATGTATATCAGATTTATCTAGAGATGTGTGTAAAGTCTTGGTGAAATCATACGTGTTTATTGAATTCCAGCTTCTTTCATCATTAAATTGTGAGCTGACAACTATAACCTCTTGAAAACAGCCTGGTAAATAGATATAACTTTGCTACGCATGTTTTACTTGGTACTTCCATGAATGACCTTGCTTTTGGGCACATTTCGAACCGCTTGTGATCATATTTAGAAAAGCAGGAAAAAAAAATCAAATTTAAAATTACAGGCATTCTCCTTTTTAAGTTCATATTGGATTCTTTTATTTTATCACTTCAGTATCGTTATAAACAGATGTGAGGTTAGCCCAGTTATTTGCCTTGCCTTCAGAAAGATGTAATTATTTCCAATCTTGAATTTTATTTGCAATTATTAGTTTGAATATTGACAATAGTGCATGTTTTTGGCAATCTCATTTTAAATTTCAATCTTCGTGTTATTTTAAGTTAGGATATTTTGATAACCAATTTAGAACTGAAATTAATAAATCTGTAGGCTGTGAAAATTTGACCTGTATTAGATTGTTGCTTTGTTCTTCAGCCTACTGTCTTTCTTCATGAACTAGTTTGTAAAACCATATAATTAAATGTTTCAAAGCGATAATGTAATGCACATCGAATTAAAAATACAATGAAAATGCTTGATTTTTAGCAGTAAATTAGACTTTCAGATTTTGATATGGAATTAAAAGAAATTAAAGTCAGCGTTTGTTCCCAAGTAGGGTCACGATAAAGATTTAATTAGATACAAATCAGTTTTTGCTGTTTTTAACAAAAATAGTGTTGTACCCGAAGGATTTCACAAAATGCTGATAATTTTTAGCTTATGAAATTCTACTTAGCTTTCGGTCTTGTGAAAAACCTGTCATTGACTACAGCAGAAATGTCTGTAAGTGTCCTACAGGGACTAGGGGTTTGTGGTCTGTCTACTAAATGAAAAAAGGAATTAGTGAATGATTTTTTGCTGTGTGTGTAGTCACCTGGGATTGACATTGTAAACTGGGTTATTAAACTGAAGGTGATAAAGGAGAAAATATTGATCCTTTCCCTTTGAAAGTATGCAAGGCTCTTTTGTTTGTCTGCATAGGTTGTATTTCACTGAAAAAGCACACAACCTAGTTTTCCACATTCCCTTCTTCAGGTTGTTTATTTCCTAAAGCATTAACAGCATTTTAATGCTGGAATATTTTGTTGGCATTTCCTCCCAGGTTGTACCCAGCAGTTTAGAGGTCAATTAAATCTGATGCTGTTACCAAATCAACACTGTTTAATTGTAGGAATTTTGGTTTTCATTTAAGAAAGTAAATTACAGCCATGCAGTTTATGATGTTGTAAAATGGTTGGTGCCAAGTTATAATTTGCTTGTTCGTGGGATTGTTGGTTCACGCCAGCAATTATAGTTCATTCCTAGTTAGAACATTGAACATTATAGCGCAGTACGGGTCCTTTAGCCCACAATATTGTGTCGATCTTTTAACCTACTCTTGAGATCAATTTAACCCTTCCCTTCTGCGTAGCCCTCCATTTTTCTGTCATCCATGTGCCTATCTAAGAGTTTCTTAAATGCCCTGATGTATCTGCTTCTACCACCACCTCTGGCAGGGCATTCCACACATCCACTATGCTGTAAGTGCAAAAAAAAATCATACGCCTGACATCCCCTCTATACTCTCCTCCAATCACCTTAAAATTATAACCCCTCATTTTCCCATTTCAGCCCTGGGGGAAAAAGTCTCTGGCTGTCCAATCGATCTATGCTTCTTATCATCTTGCACTCTCTATCAAGTCACCTCATCCTTCTTCACTCCAAAGAGAAAAGCCCTATCTCATTTAACCTTTACTCATTTATGCCCTTATATTAGCCTCTTTCAGAAGCAATTGGGAATTAAGTGTTGTTGGGCTTGGAGTTGAATATTGATCAGATTATGTAATGATATCAGGTCCACCTTAATAAATCCGATGCTGTCTATGGGGGAAAAATGTAGTTTCATTGAAACAGTTATTGATTCTGGCTTGATATTCCAGATTTTCCTAATTATTTGAACACAAATTTTCTCAGTTTCCTGGGATAACTTGTGGATAAGCCACAAGATAGGAGCAGGATTAGGCCATTCAGTATACCTTTAGCAATTTTATCGTAGCTGATTTATTACCCCTCTCATCTCCATTCTCCTGCCTTCACCCCATAACCATTGATGCTATTACTAATCAAGGACCTATCAACATCTGCTTTAAATATATGCAATGACTTGGCCTCCACAGCTGTCTGACAATGAATAACACAGTTTCACCACCCTCTGACTAAAGAAATTCCTATAATGTCTGAAGAATTCTAAATAGAATAATATGGAAAGTGCTTCTGAGGTTTGTTACTACAGTTATAGCAAAGAATCATGTAAGAATGAGCCAATATGCCTAATACTGCTGCAAGAGAATCGGAATCAGAGTTACATGCACAAGGTGCTAGAGGAACTCTGCAAGTTGGGGGAGCATCTATGAAGTGAGTAAAGAGTGGACGTTTCATTAGGAGTCATAGATGCTGCCTGATTTGCTGAGCTCCCCCAGCATTTTGTGTGTGTTGCTCGCGATTTCCAGCATCTGTAAAATCTCTTGTGCTAATGAAACAGGAGTTAATGGTTTGACATTGATGTTCTTGGGGCTTTGCTAGCTGTTCAGCAGGTGCATGACTGTGTGGGCTATTGTGACTGGGTTATAGATTGCCTGGGGTTTTCTGAGTTTTAAATGGAATCAACACTTCTGCTGATGTCCATACATCTCACAGGCATGCTTGTTGTATTTTTTAGTAGTTAAAAGGTTCTAGCATCTGTGTAGGTTATCTTGCTGTCAGTGAGCGTGTTGCACAGAGGATGGACAAACGATGGTTTATTTCACACCCTGGTAGCTGAGAAATTTAATTTCATGTTAATTAAATGAAGCTGAAATTAAAAAGTCAGCATCAATATGGAGGCTGTGCAGGCACCAGGTTACCAGTGTCCTTCAAGGAAGGAAACTTGCTCTTTTCTGGTTGAGCTTATCTGCAATCGCAAACTTAACACTTTAGGAACAGCTTCTTTCCCTCCCACACACTCAATGTTATAGGAGCACTCTTCCTTCCACACACACAATGTTTTAATAACAACTTCTTCCCCTCTGCCATTTCTGAACACACAATGAACCCTATTGAACACTACTATTTTTAATCTCTTTTTGTAATACTTACTTAATTTTTGTATGTATTTCATAGAACATAGAATAGTACAGCACATTACAGGCCCTTCAGCCCACAGTGTTGTGCCGACCCTCAAACCCTGCCTCCCATATAACCCCCCACCTGAAATTCCTCCATATACCTGTCTAGTAGTCTCTTAAACTTCACTAGTGTATCTGCCTCCACCACTGACTCAGGCAGTGCATTCCACTCACCAACCACTCTCTGAGTGAAAAACCTTCCTCTAATATCCCCCTTGAACTTCCCTCCCCTTACCTTAAAGCCATGTCCTCTTGTACTGAGCCGGGGAAGAGGCGCTGGCTGTCCACTCTGTCTATTCCTCTTAATATCTTGTACACCTCTATCATGTCTCCTCTCATTCTCCTTCTCTCCAAAGAGTAAAGCCCTTGCTCCCTTAATCTCTGATCATAATCTGTACTCTCTAAACCAGGCAGCATCCTGGTAAATCTCCTCTGTACCCTTTTCAATGCTTCCATATCCTTCCTATAGAGAGGCAACTAGAACTGGACACAGTACTCCAAGTGTGGCCTAACTAGAGTTTTATAAAGCTGCATCATTACATCGCGTCTCTTAGACTCTATCCCTCTATTTCTTTCTGTAATTTATAGTATTTTTAATGTATTGCACTGCAGCTGCCAAACAACAAATTTCATGACATATGTCGGTGATAATAAACCTGATTCCGATTCTGACTTCAGGTCCAAACATTGTTAACTTTGAACATCCCTGAGAAATGCTCTTACAAGCTTCCCTGTTCAAGGACAGTGAGGGATGGCCGATAAATGTCGACCTTGTCAGAAATGGCCTGTTCCATGTGAGTATAAATTAAAATCAATTATAAAATCCCAGAAATTCACCAACTCAACAGATATTATATACCATATCGGATTTTGAACTAAAATCTGTCAAAAGAGAAGCGTGCTAGTTGTTACTATAAATAAATTTTTACAGGTTCATAAACAACAGTGAGGCAACAATAGAGCAAATTGAATCTTGTGCCAGGATGATCAAATTTAAAACCCAACACGGAATTGTTTTTGTATAAAAAACACATCACAATTGTAGGATCCACTTCTGGTGGTTAATATTGAAAACCTTGGAAAATATTTAGAGGAGGATCACTAGCTTGATGCATGGTTATCACAATGAATCGAGAGAGCTGGGTCTTTTTGCTCTAGAAAAACAGGTCCCATGGAGGGTTTGAGTGCTTTAAATGATGAAGAGACTGTTTGAAGTAGACAAGCTATAGACAATCCGGGGATATCAGAATATATTACATTGGTTAGATGTTTGGAGGTTTATCTTTTCACGGAGAATGCTTGGTATTTGTTGTAGTATTTGCAGCCAGTGTGAGTCTGCCTGATGCAAGCTGGATGAGTTCCTGTGAATACAAGGAAGCTTATAAAATAATATTCGATGATGTGCCTGATTTTTTTTTTGCTGTTGTCTCCTAAAAGTCTGATTTATTCCAGGAGTTGGAGAGAAATTTCCAGGTTTATTCCCTCTGAATTAGACATTTTTATTTAAATTTATTGTGCTCCTCTCCCGGGAGTTTGTGATTGCGATTGATGGGAGCCTTTGGGATCACTGTGAAGTTCAATAGAATGAAGCCTGCAAGGTGGGGGTTTGATGGACTGGTTCATCTCTACCTGCCTGTCATTTTCACATACTGTTGTTTTAAACAAATTCCATTGTTCCAATAGTTGCCAGTCTCTGGAAGACTACTGTTGAGTATTCAAAACCAGCGGGACCTGCAAAAGTAAATCAAAACGTCGCACTATCATTTTTATTCCGCTTAATTTAAACCTTACCTTCTCTATGGCCCATTGAGGACCTCTAGTGGCAGGATCCCAACACTTGAAAGCTTGTTCAGTTCTTGTTTGATCGTTATCAATTATATTCACAACCTGTTTTCACATTGTGATCTCCGTTTATGAGCAAGTTAGAGGAGTTCATGTTTTTTATATCGTTGGATATGACGGTGATATTGATGACTCCAACATTCTACCTCTTGACTGTTGTCTTCACCAAAAGGATTCATTGTTATTGAGCATTGAAGGCACATTAGGTCTTCTAGTCCTTCAATCTCCCTCAAAACAAAATTGGCAGGTCAGCTTTTTTTTAAAAAACTATGCTTGTAAACTATGAAACTCGGTACCGAAAACCATAAGGGATGTAGACTCAGTTGACACTTTTAAATGCCAAGTCACAACCATGCTTTCAACTAACATCATTTTGTCCTTTATTTTTATATTTGTACTTTATCCCATTGTAAAGCACTTTGAACAACATCATTCATATGAAAAGTGCTCTATAAATAAGATACTATTATATTTTTATTTTTTCTCAGCTCAAGCTGGTAAAAGCTGAGGTACAGGCATAATCAAGCACACTCATTTCTCAATTGCTAGGATCTTTCAGACTATTCTTGAAGTATTTAGTATTGTGGCTTTCAGGAAACTTACATAAATACTGCTGTGTAGGTCTAATTGTTTAAAGCTATGGTGTAGTGACTTTGGGATGATACCAGTTGCAGATATTACTATTGGGACAATAGTTTATGTTCCAAAATCTTTCAATTTTTTCTTTTAATTCAGCATATTTCTGTATTTTTTTCACTTAATTGGTTTCTGTTTTATCTGTTTTTAAAATGGTTATATCTATTAAGTAAGCTGTTCTTGCTTGTTTGTCTTGTAATATTATCTCCAAGTGGTTATTATGGAATGCTCTATAATATAATTTATAGGACTCTGATTCTAAAACTGGATCAGGCTTATATTTATAGTAAAGGTATGGTGTCATTTATGAGTTTGTATTTTAGGGTTATTTGTGATTGATATTTGCCACTTGATTGTGCCTGTGTAAATAATCTGATTGAGTTAAACTGCTGCAGGATCTTGTAATGCATTTGATTGTTTCTTGTTTCTCTTGGCATTATCTGCATTTATCATCTTGAATTTGTTGGTCTTTTATTATGTATTTTTGGTAATTTTTTGTGTTAGCCACCTGGTCCTGTGTTGCCACAAGGAACCCGTCTATTTCTGGGAAGAGATCTCCAACTCTGAGGCTGGTGTTTGCTTCCTTGTCAACATCTTGTTTGCTCAGATGGAGGGTCATGCTCTTCCATTGGTTAACTTTTTCTTCTGTAGTGATAATTTCTTCAATTTCCTGGGTTGTGCCTTCATTTACATTCAGTGGTGTGGACTTCTTATCAGAACTGCATATTCTCACGTGGGGTGCTGAATCCTGTTTTTGTTGATGAAAGTATATCCTTAGAAGTTTTATCTGACTGTTGTGTAAATTTTTTGGCTGTTATTCCTCTTCCTCCTTCTGTCCCAGATAGTGTTAGTCTCAGTGTGTTCTAAAATTTGTCATTTCAGTTCTTATTTTTCTTTGAAAAATTTTTAGATTAGTTTGGACTAAGATATTATGCCAAAATAATACTTTCGCATGGATACCGTATAGTGAAAATTTTTGTTGCCTTTTTTATATTTTTACTACTGAGCTCTGTTTGGCTGATTTTCTTAAGTCTTGAAGTAAACTTTATCAGAAGTTTTCCCTTTATCGCACTGTAATCTATTTTCTTTTCTTGTTGCTATCCCAGATACTTGTTTCATATTCATCCATTGGTTGTATGGTATTCAGCTGTTGTGTTTTATATTCTACTAGCTCAATTGCATCTTTATGTTTAATGTTTTGCCCTTATGTAGTCCAAAGTTCATGTTTATATCTTTGGAAAATAGTTCTATTTGAATTAGTTGTTTTAGCTTTACTGATGAAGGAGCATATAATTTCAAATTATCCATATATAGAAGGTCTGTTGGGGTATAATTCGTTTGGTTGTCTCTGATTCAATGCCTTATTTTTGTCCGATTCAGTAAATTAGAGAGCAGGCTTAAAACTAGACAAAACCAAAGTGGACTTAAGAGAGTCACCCTGGAAAATAGCTTAGTTTATTTTGGTATCAGTGGTTGTTCTTTTTCTGTTAATAGATGGGGTGATTATAGTATGCCAATGCTCCATCAGATGTTATTAATGGTATTAATTGTAAGATTCTTGGCAGTGTGGAGGATCAGAGGGATCTTGGGGTCCGAGTCCATAGGACGCTCAAAGCAGCTCAAACCAGCTGCGCAGGTTGACTCTGTGGTTAAGAATGTGTGTGGTGTATTGGCCTTCAATTGTGGAATTGAATTTAGGAGCCAAGAGGTAATGTTGCAGCTATATAGGACCCTGATCAGACCCCACTTGGAGTACTGTGCTCATTTCTGGTTGCCTCACTACAGAAGAATGTGGAAGCCATAGAAAGGGTGCAGAGGAGATTTACAAGGATGTTGCCTGGATTGGGGAGCATTCCTTATGAGAATAGGTTGAGTTAAGGTGCTAGGGAGTGGGTACCGAGGAGATGTCAGGGGTAAGTTTTTTACTCAGAAGAGTGGCGAGTGTGTGGAACGGGCTGCTGGCAACGGTGGTGGAGGCGGATACGGTAGGGTCTTTTAAGAGACTTTTGGATAGGTACATGGAACTTAGAAAAATAGAGGGCATGTTCGGTACAACTTTGTGGGCCGAAGGGCCTGTATTGTGCTGTAGGTTTTCTATGTTTCTATGTTAAAGGAATTTCATAAGTATATTGGTCATTGTTTATTGTGTGTGTGTATACATTTTCCACCGGGCTTGATATAGAATTACAGAATCTACTATCAATTCTTCTTTATATCCTTTCATACCCTTACAGCATCCTTTCTGCTCTTCTGTTAGTATTTTGTGGTTATCTGAAGTTCATTATCTCTGTGTTTGTTGGTATTTCTGTACTAGAGTTGATGACATTTTAGTACGTTGAATCTAGTTTCAACACCTGTATAAACCTTTTTCATTGTTCCGGAACTGATGATTGTGTTTTCTTCATCCGGTGCATTTCATGTATCTATTTAGTCTGGCTTTGTTATGCACCAAGCTTTTGTTTTAGTGTAATCTATAAATTGCACAATGCTTTTGTTAGATTCATCATACCTTGTATGGACCTTGTATTTCCTTAATACTTCCTTAGCTTTCTTGCTCGGGTTATCCATTATATACTCTTTAAGTTTTGTTTCTTCATCTCTTATGCCATTTCGGTATTCTTCATCAGGACTTCAGAAGGATCTTGACCTGAAACGTTGACTGCTTATTCATTTCCATAGACGCTGCCTGACCTGCTGAGTTCCTCCAGCATTTTGTGTGTAGTACTCTGGAATTCCAGCATCTGCAGAATCTCTTGTGTTGAAGACACCACATTTTTTGTGGCAACGTTTGGTAACAGTTTCCCATCACGATTCGCGAGTCAAATCTAAATCTCACAGTTGGTTTTGCAGAATAGATTAATGTGCCAGGATTATAGCTGAATTGAAATAGGTGCTCTTGAACTTGTAATTTTGGAGACCTTTATGACTTAGATTGTTTGAATGCTTGAAATTCTTCTACTGCTGTCGTGCAGTGTTAATACCTTGGAATTTTACACTCAATATCCTGTTTTGAGTTCATTTACGTGTTCTGTTATACTGGTAAATTCATACTTCAATCCTATAATGTGGAAATTGTACTTCTTAACATCGTTTGAAATGCCCAATATCCAAGACTTTGAATACCCAGTATCCAATGACTTTGAATGCCCAATATCCAATGACTTTGAATACCAGCATTTGCAAATATATTTCAAGCTTTTTAACACCATAAATCAGATGATTTTAGCATGGCAAATACTGTAGTACAATTAAACTCTTATCGACTAAAGCAGCTAATACGTTAACAAAAACAGTAATTTTAAACTGAATTATCAGCATAAGTTAAAGTAAACCAGTAATTGTTTAGAACAACCTTTTTTCCCTGGAGCAACCCTTGAAATAATTTTCAGGTCTCAGGGAGCTCCTGCGTAAAAAATTATTAGATCTACAGCTCACGGTACGTTAGTGTGATCAGTGAATTGTAGATATATTAATATGAAAATATTTGTCAATGCTCTTTTGAGCAGAGAATGATTTTTAGCCATACTTCTTGAAAAAAAAAGGGTAGTTAAGCTTAGTTTACCTTTCTTTCCCTGTCATGAATTTTTAAAAACTCATAAGGCAAACATTAAATTTCTGTAAAATAACTGGCTTAAGACAAAATGGAATTTAAGTTTTCTAAAGGTAGGCTCAGTAAATTTAATTTAAATAAAGGTTGTAAATTAATCTTAATTAATGTTATTTACAACATGAAATGTTATTGACGATGTTGAAGCAGTGTGTTGAGACAATGTCAGAATTTTGTTTTACAAGAGAAACGAAACCTCTCATGGAGCCAACCATTGATGGGGCACCATCAGTACAGATGCCAACAGAGTTTCTCCACAATAGGCCTTTTGTTTTCAGATATGAAGACAAAACATTAAATATATCTTGGCCTTTGCTTGTTTTGGGGGGCTCTTTGCAACAGAAAAAGTTTTCTTGAATTTCATCATCATTTACAAATCTTACAAATGCTCCAACGTGACATCTATTGGTGAAATCTGTTGACTCATCGACCTGGATAGAGAAGCTGTTCTTTTTCAGTTTATCACACAAAACCTCTTCAGCATCATGTGACATGTCAGCAACACGTTGATTTATCATACAAATTGAGAGTGAAACCTTTTCAATTTCTTGTATTGCATGTTGTCCAAGTATTTTACCCACTATAATTTTACATGCTGGCATCATTAGGTTGTCGCCAACTGTGTGACTTCTCCTTTTCTGGATCATAACTTCTGCTATTAAATAACTTGTATCCTGAGCCTTTTTACTGTGACTGTATTAACAAAAGCTTTAATCTGTTTGCTTTGAGATTCCAATAGCCATTTAAAATAATCAGCTCATTTTACTTGTCATATGGCTGTGATTTATAGTTAAGTCAATTTTGCTGGAGCTGTTGCTGCATTTGTATGTTGTTTGCCTTAAATGAGGCACAGTGTAATAGGACAACTTGGATCAACAGCTTATGTTAAACCCACTGTAAAGACGGACTTTTTTTGTGTCAGTTGTTGCATGATAAGAACAACATAATAAATAACTAAATGAGAAAACTGCATGATACAACTCACTTTAACCTACACAATCCACCTTTTGCCATGAATACACCAACAGCAAAGCAGCAGGCCAGCAGCTGAGTCATGGTATGTTTAAAAAAATCCTTCTTTAGAATGAATATTTTCCTCCAATTTTCTCCTACACAGTAGAGTTTGTTTGCTCCCATAAGTCAGTCGGTTGCATGTAAAGGGAAGTTGGGAGGTAATTCGGGAGGGAGAGGCTGATATCACAGCCCAAGCTGGGAGAGTCCATTCAATTTTCAGAAAACACACTTCATGGCCGTTATCAGTGTGCCTGTCCTCCGTGCAGTATAGCGCTCACTAATGATCAATCTGCCATCCTTCCCTATCGCACGTCAAAAACTGAGAATGGACTCAAACAAACACGGTCCTACTGTGCCCTGCCATACTGAGCTGAGAGACATCAAAATGGAGAGAGATTGTTAATTGGCTGTTTGGTCTTGGTGTTCTGTCTTGCAAGCGATTTACATAGGCTCACCGTAGTGACGTGGGGCTTGCATAGTTGACATCTAAGACCACACTGGAAAATCTAGGCTTGCATACACATTTGGTATGCTCGTGGTGATGGTGAATAAAAATAGGGTGGTGTTAGCAGAACATGGGAAAGTTGTTGAAGATACTCCGTGGATCAGGCAGCAACCACAGAGGGGAAAACATTTTGCCTTGATCTTTCATGTTCCATTTTTGGTGTTATTGAAAGGTATGAAATGTTTCTCATACGTTGCCTTATGGCATCTGAACTGCCAAGTATCTCTTAATATCCTGTTTCCATTTCAGGTATTCAAAACTTGCTGGTCAAAATAAGTTTTAGTATCAACGTACATGTATGTCACCATATAGAACCCTAAGATATATTTCCCTGTGGGCATACTCAGCAAATCTATAGAATATCAACTATAGCAGGATCAGTGAAAGGTCAACCAGAGTGCAGAAGATGACAAACTGTGCAAATGCAAATATAAATAAATAGCAATAAATAATGAGAACATGAGAAGAGATAAAGAATCCTTAAAGTGAGATCATTGGTTGTAGGAACATTTCTATGATGGGGCAAGTGAGTGTAGTTATCCCCTTATATTCAGGAGCCTAATGGTTGAGGGGAACTAACTGTTTGTGAACCTGATGGTGCGAGTCCTGAGGCTCTTGGTACCTTCTATCTGATTCCAGCAACAAGAAGAGAGCATGGTCTGGGTGGTGAGGATCTCTGATGATGGATGCTGCTTTCCTACAACAGCGTTTCATGTAGATGTGCTCAGTAGTTGGGAGGGCTTTACCCATGATGTACTGGGTGGAATCCACTACCATCTTGTGGGATTTTCCTGAAAAACCCAAGTGTTAGGATACACCTCTTGAAGAGAAGGACTGTAGAAGTCTGGGCAATGTTTCCTGGGAACATGTAGAAATCTGGGTCTAGTTTCCCCCATAAGGTAAGGTCAGTCTAAAATTAAGATTGATAGATTTTTGTTAAGCCAATGTGTTAGGTTTTCTAGAATGCTGGCAGGTAGATGGTGTTAAGATACAGATAATATATGATGTAATTGTGTGATGAAACAGGGTCAAGGACCACTCGTGATGAATTCAGTCTTTTCTCTCTGTTCTTTTCCTCCTCTTAAGCGGTCTTGTTATTTCCTGGAGCCATTCAGTGCAACTTCAGAACTCTCCTCTTTCAGATTCTAGAATCAGTATTTTGGCTAATTGGTTAGGGTAGAGATTCCTAGCCATACATTATGCACGTGTCTCATTAACAGCGTGAAACAGGTGACAGGTGTCATAAATACACTCCTGAAGATCTATGAACAATTTACATGTCTTATGTCAAACCTGCAAATCTTCAGGAAAGAATAACCCAGTTATTTTTCAATCAAATGAACAATGTTTCTAATTAAATGAAGGGAAAGAAGTCAAATTTAATCTTTTCATCAAAGCCATAATTTGATCTTTCAGTAAATGAAACCAGCAATTGCATTTTTTTAACCTCATTGGAATTATTAAATCTGGAAGTTGGAAGCTGACTATTATAATCAATGTATCCTCAACCTTGTGATAATAAGACCATAAGACATAGGAGCAAAATTATGCCATTCAGCCCATCGAGCCTGCTCAGCCAATCTATCATGGCTGATTTATTATCCCTCTTAAACCCATTCTCCTGCCTTTTCCCCATAACCTTTGATACCCTGACGAATCAAGAAGTTATCAACCTCTGCTTTAAATGTACCCAATGACTTGGTCTTCATAGCAGTTTGTAGCAATGAATTCCACATACTCACCACCCCCTAGGTAAAGAAATTCCTCCTCATCTCCTCATGATGGAGCTAACCCTATGAGAGACCACTAGTTCTTAACCAGATGAGTTCTTTGAATAGAGATATGTTGTGTTGGCGGCATGTGCAGGCTGCCTCCAACACACCCTTGGGAGAGTTAGTTGTTAACACAAATGATGCTTTTTTATTGTATGTTTTGATGTCCACATTCAAAGTTCAAACTAAGTTTATTATCCAAGTGGATGTATGTCACCATACTCAACCCTTGAGGTTTGTTTTCTTGTGGTGGTACCATCTGCAGCAGGTCAAACAAGCAAGAGAGAGAATAAATAAAGAATGCGATAGATAATCCTGAATCTAACTTGGAGATGTACAAAAACACAGACAAAATCAAACAAGTATGTGAAGTAATATAATGAAATAACTTGATAGAATAGATACAGTTGTAATGCGAAGACTAAACAGCAAATTTCACTTTGATGTAAAGCCTTTGAACAACCATAGGGACTTGAATAAAAAAAGTTAATAAAACAGTAAGTTTTCTCAAGTTCACTTTGTGGTAACCTGGAAATATAAAGCTTAATGTTTTAAACAATCCCCACAAAGTATTTAGGTATTTATTAAAATGGTGACATACCTTGAAGCTTTACAGCTGCATTAAGACTTCTCTCAGCCTGGTCAAAGTGGTAACCTGATAGTTGACAATTTGAAACTAGGTAGAAGGGAATCAGGACTTGCTTCAGCAAATGTTGGAAACACTCCAGGTCAGTGTCTGTGGAGAGAATAGATGAGACAATATGTGAGATGTGATCCTTTTGCAGGATTGAACAAAGATCAACAGTTGTAACACAGCCTTGGCTTCCATATGTTGACTGATCTTTTCAATGCCTCCAGCATTTTCTGTTTTGATTGGATTTTTCTGCTTTTTACATTTTTCCCTATTTTCCTAGATTGTTTATAGTTCACATTTTAGATTAGGTTAATTGAAACCTTTGAAATATTGAAAGGCCTAGATAGAGTGGACATGGAGAGTATGTTTCCAATAGTCGGGGAGTCTAAGAGTGAGGGGGACAGCCTCAGAATGAAAGAGTGTGGCTTTAGAACAGAGATGAGGAGGAATTTCTTTAGCAAGAAGGTGGTGAATCTGTGGAATTCATTGCCACAAATGGCTGTGGAGGCCAAGTCATTGAGTATATTTGACGCAAAGGTTGCTAGGTTCTTGATTAATGAGGACATCAGCGAAGAAGACAGGAGAATGGGCTTGAGAATGATAATAGATCGGCTACTTGTGAATGGGGGAGCAGACTTAATGGGTTGAATAGCCTAATTCTGCTCTTGTGTCCTACTATATGGGCTTTTTGAAACAAAGGTGTTAATGTTCCTAAAAGAGGAGGTGATCCCTTTAAACTCACCTGGCAGAAGGCAAAGGCAAACCACTGCTGTAACTTGCCGAGTACATGATTTCCCAATATGTCGGAGTGGCGTGGAGGGAAATTGTCCGCTAATTGGAAATTTCAGATGCGACCTAACGAAGATGATGACGACGACTGTTCCTAAAGTGGCTGATTCAAGGCAGCTAATTGTAGCTATGTTCTCTTTGGACTTTTCAAAGCAACTTAGGATTCACAGAAGCAGAAAATGCAGGGAACACTCAGCGGGTTAGTCAGCATCTGTGGAAGAAGAAACGTTTCAGGTCCAAGACGCAGAACTGAGAATTAAAGAGAAAGCAAATTAGTTTTCAGTAGCAAAGAAGATGGGCTAGGGTTGGAAATGATGACCCATATCTACCTTGATTTGTCACATGTACATTGAAACATATTGTTTATGTCAACGACCAACACAGTCCAAGATATGCTAGGGCTGCCTGCAACTCTTGCCATGCTTCCTGTCCCAACATAGCATGCCACAACTAAATAGTCCTAACCAGTCCGTCTTTGGAATATGGGATAAAATTGGGCCACCCAGAGGACACAAGGGAGTATGTCCAAACTTCTTACAAACAGTGGCAGGAATTGAACCCTGATCTTATAGCTGTTAAATGGCAAAATACCTATTAAGTATCATTTAAAATATGCATTTATAATACATTCTTTATTATCTACTAACAATTTGTATGCCTATGTCAAACCTGTAAATATTCAGGGTAGAACTTTCAGGGCCTTTTTGGCATTGTACAGTAATTACTCACCTTTTCTCTGAACATTAAGTAAGATTATGCTCTTTCTTTTGATGAACTTGATTTGTTTGAAGTCCAAACTGCAAACTTATGTTTACTTCCCCCATCACCCCAATCATGAATTAAAAATAAGAAAAAAATTACTCACCAAGTTTATGTGATGGTTAATACCAAGATTTAGAGTTGTTTTGGGAATCCTGGTATGAACCTACATGTTGTTAGTTTATGCCCCAGTGGACTTGAATGTTCACCGAATATCTCACCACACCATCTGTCTGTGCTTTCATCTCAATGACCTGCTTTTCCTACAGTGTAATCCTTTACCCCAGAATTAAGTAAATACTGAAAGCAATTACTTTGCATTTAACTAATTACAGCAAACACTTTACTTTGTAGAAAATGGAAACTTTTTGCCCACACGACTAGAGTTCTGCATTTTGATGCAGCTCAGGCTGTTGAATTGGCCCTATTATATCTAACTTGGCTGAATTGAATGAACGTGCTGATTCTTTGCAGTCTAAAGCAATACTTTGGGGCATTGGGTGCATTGTCCCTCTTATTATTACCTGTTTGGAAGTCTTTACATTCAGTAAATGTGATTGGCAGTGAAATGCAATTTATTTTTCACAACGCAAAACCATTTGTCTCCATTCCAAGATATTAAATTAAAGAGGCCACATTAGCGTTTTTAATTTTTATTTGTCTTAATTTCATTTGCATATCAATTCTCAAATGGAAGTCATGTACGTACAACAATGAGGAAAAAAGTTAACAGGTTTGCAAATACTTGGCTTTGCTCCCAATTCTAAACAAAGACTGTATTTATTAACAGTTTAATCCTTTTTAGATAATAGGGCTTTGCTGGCTTTGAATATAAATTGTGATTGTGGAAACCTTTTTGTCAGAAAGGCTCCTTTGTTCCATATTCTGCCATTTTTACAATACTTTTACATTTCTAAACTGAAAGTTACCGGGGTAGTAAGATCCCTTGGTTTGATCAGTTCTGTCAGTAATAATGTATGACCATGAAGCAAGACAGGACTTCAGCTTCTCCGTCTAACCCCTCTGCCTAGCAATGTCTGGGGAATGTGAGCAATCAAGGCAGTCAAAGCTTGTTTGTCACATAAATATGTTATCACCCATCAAAGTTGTCTTCTTTGCCTTTTAATCCTTCAAATAACATGAAGAAGCAACAACTGATAAAGATTTGTGGCTATGGTAGTTTAAAGTTGGAAAAAAATTACAGGCTTTAAAATTTCAACAACTCCATCAGTAGTATGCGTGCTATCAGTATGTGTCTAGTGCAGCAGCTGATAAATATTCTGAAAGATACTGACTTGAAATTCCAATATCCATTCCTCCTCCTGCAATATTCCACCACCACCCACACAAACCTAGCTGTTAATTCTGCAGTTCATGTGTTTAGTTTCATGGTCAGAAACTAAATACATGAAAATATTAAAGATTTCTGAAAAGCTCCTCTGTTTATTTGATGAAAACCTTTGGGGATCTCTTTTTTTCATTTTAATTTGTACTCCGATTATGAACTTTGTGGCAACTATGAGTGAAAACAGATGAGAAAACAGGAATGTGGTGCACTTGGATTTTCAAAGACCTTGGAATATTCTCACAAAGGTGGTCAGTGTGCAAGATAAAAGCATATGGAATTGCATGGAATATTGTGGCATGGATTGAAAATTGGTTGATGAACAGGATACAGAGTAGGGATAAATGGGTCTTTGTGGGATGACTGGTTGACTCGTGGGCTACCACGGGAAACAGTGCTTGGGGCTCCACCAGTATGCATCAGTCATTTGTATGAGGAACCAAATATAATATTTCAAAGTTTGCCAGTGATGCACAACTGGTGGTATCGCCACTTGGATGAGGTTGCATAAGTGCTTAGGGGCTTCATTACCAGAAGTTGCTGGTATCTACGGAAAGTGCTGCCTCCAGAAGGCATCATTTATCATCAATTATCTTTTCACAACTACCATTGTGCATAAGGTATAAAAGCTTGAAGTCTCACACACCAGCGTCAAGAACAGCTTCTTCCCTTGAACCAACTGGCAAAACATTCATCGCTACAGTTTAACAGCACTGTGACCACTTTGATCACTTTAAAGTAGCAGATCATGTATTTTTGAAGTATAATCAATGTTGTATTAGTTATCATGTTTTCTACATTATATGTATGGTAACCAATGCTCGGTGGCCATTTTATTAGGTACACCAGTACATCTGCTCTTTAATGCAAATGTCTAATCAGCCAATCACATGGCAGCAACTCAATGCATAAAAGCATGCAGACATGGTCAAGGAGTTGATTTGTTTTTCAGACCAAACGTCAGAATTGGGTAGAAATGTGATCTAAGTGACTTTGACTGTGGAACGTTTGTTGGTACCAGATAGGGCGCAGTAACTGCTGATCGTCTGGGATTTTTCACACACAACGTTCTCTGGAGTTTACCGAGAATGCTGTGAAAAACAAAAACTATCCAGTGAGAAAGGTCAGAGGAAAATGGGTTCAAGTTGACAGGAAGGCAACAGTAGCTCAAAGAACCCTGCTTTACAACAGTGGTGTACAGGATAGCATCTCAGAACACACATCAAGCCTTGAAGTGGATTGGCTGCAGCAGAAGAAGACAACAAATGTACACTCAGTGGCCATTTTATTAGGTACAGTGGCCACTGAATATATTTTGTACAGCAATATAATACCAGTTCTGTAATAGTAATTCGTTGGGGGATAAAACTGTCAGGAGGATGGGGAACTAACTAAATCGCTCAGCTCAAAGGATTATTCTGTTGATTTATCTATGTGAGAGGGCAAAGTGGTCTGAGTTTAAACCCTCACTGGCAATAGTACATCTCCTAAGTCTTGCAACCTAGATTTTGTTCTACATTTTGGTGTGGAGGTGGTGACTCAACTGAAATGATTAAAACTTTGTGGCTGGGTAAATATCTGCTGATGGAGCTAACAAAAATGCTTTTGCAGTATTTTTGATCTTTTAAGTACTGACCATCTTGGGGCACCGCAGTGGTGTAGTGGCTAGGGCAATGCTATTATAGCTGAGAGTATTGGGGTTTGGAGTTCAATTCCAGTGCCCATCTGTAAGGAGTTTTTATGTTCCCCCTGAGACTGTCTGGGTTTCCTCTGGGTGCTCCGGTTTCCTCCCACAGTCCAACAACATGCTGGTTAGTGGGGTAATTCATCATTGTAAATTATCCTGTGATTAGGCTAGTGTTAAATAGGTGGGTTACTGGTCGGCACAGCTTGTAGGGCCAGAAGGCTGTATCTCTAAATAAATAAAAAACTAAATAAATAAATCTTCTGTTTTATAATTTGCTTCTTCTGTCCAATTGTTATTGCAACCCTCTTTCTTTTCTAAAGCATTGATTTCTTGCTCGGTTGTGGTTCCATGGATGACTCAATAAAGCAGCTACTTTCTCTGTAATTCAATTGTGGTACCTAGCAGCATGAGTCTGAACAATGATGCCCCCCGCAGTTCCCAGACCACACTCTAACATAATTAGAAGCCTTGAAAACAGCTTCATAACAGAGCCATTAAAATGGACAAAAAACCGTAGAAACATAAAATTTGCATTTCCTGTACATGTTCTGCTTGACTTGGTGGTACAAAGTCAAGTGTACCATCTTGACTTTGGCAGAGGCTGTCGTCAATGGTGTGTTAATGTGGAATTTCCCACTGGCAGTCATTGGCATACTGCCAGCACAAGAACTCCATCAACTTGACTACCCACCATTTTTTTTTAGCATTTCTGCCTGGGCAGAGGCTTTGATTTTACCAAAATCAAGCAGAATCAGAAAAGGAGAGTGTCTTTATTAATTTTGCCAGGCTGGATTAGAAAGGAGATTAGTTCTATAAATCAAGCAGGGTTAGTGGGCTGCACATGTACGGTGAAATATCCTCTATTTTATTTAGAGATACAACGGGGAACAGGCACTTCGAGCCCATTGCACAGCAGCCCGCCGATTTAACCATAATTTTATCTTGAGACGATTTACAATGACCAATTAACCTTCAATTTCGATATCATTTCACTGCTTGCTGACTCATCTTTGCCTTTCTTAACATCATTAGCTGATTTATTTGCCTTCCTTTTATCGGAAAGATTGAAGATTGTTTATTGTCATTCTTCACTACATTAATTGTTACTCTGGATTTCAGATAAAAAACACAATAAGCATAAAGAACACAATAAAAAGAAAATAACAAAAAACCTAGTAAGTAACATGATTCAAGTCTCCTGCAATTATGAAGAAAATTGCATAAGTCCAAAATGGTGAGGAATAATGATTTTGGAGTGAAATTTTCAAGTTTGGCTGGAGGAGACTTGACTCTTTTTGTCTGTGCGACTAGTAGGTTGAGTATGTAACTACTCACAACAGTTATCTCTATTTTGTACATGTGCATTGTCACTACGGAGACATTGATAGATTAATTGTCACACATCATGTCTTTTCTAGTTCTTTGTCTGAAATATAAATTCCTTCTACAGGAATGAAAATTTTCCTAACTGTTGAGTCCATTCTGAGATTTGTGCAAGTCAGTAAGGATTGAGAATGGGTAATTTAACTCACTGATGTTCTTCATGTAATAACTTCTCTATTCCATCAAAGAATGTACAGTGAAATTTGTTTCAACTTGACATTGTCACTTCCACTTTATTTGATGCATTCTCACTGTATTGGTATAATTTTTCGATAGAACTGCTTTCTTTCATGGTTCATTAATGGTGGCATGGTAGCACAGCAGTTAGTGCAATGCTTTACAGCACCAGCAATCAGTGATTGGGGTTCAATTCCCACTGCTGTCTGTACGGAGCATGTGCATTCTCCCCTTGACCATATGGGTTTCCTCTAGGTGCTCCAGTTTTCTCCCACAGTCAAAGACGTATGGGGTAGGGTTAGTAAGCTATGGGAATGTTACGTTGCCGCTGAAGCATGGTGACACTTACAGGCTGTTGCCAGCACGCATTTGGACTGCATTTTCTCTTGACGCAGGCTACGCATTTCAAGGTAAGTTACGATGTACATGTGACAAATAAAACTAATCTAAGCATTCTTTTTCCTGTGGAAGGCAGAATCCAATGTATTGTGAACTTCTGTCACCGCGGAAGCTCAATAGCATTTGTTAAGCTAGAGTGATTTGGAATTTGTTAAATCTTGTTTCTCTTGTTTAACCTCTTTAGTTTTCTTATGTTTTGCAACCCATGGGTTTGAGATACTGGATTCAATTATGGACGTCTTCTCAGAGAAAACATCGGCACAGCGATATAGAACTTGTAACGCTGGAGGAACTCAGCAGGTTAGGCAGCATTGATTGAAAGGAATAATAAGCCGACATTTCAGGTTGAGACCCTTATCAGGATGGATTAGAGCTTGGATTAGAGGGGGAAGAGAGTTGAAGGAGTCAGAGTAGAGGGGAGGATTGGGGTGTTGAAGGAAGTTACAGTGGGAGGAAGATGGAGGCTCTGAGGAACTAAGAGGTGACGGGGGAGCTTAAGAGGTTGGTGGCCTGATGAAGAGTCTTAGCCCAAAGCGTTGAAAATGTTGGCTCTTAATTCCTTTCCACAGATGCTGCCTAACCTGCTACGTTCCTCTAGCATTTTGTGTGTTGCTCTACATTGCCAGCATCTGCAGAATCTATAGAACATGTACTGACGTACAGTGAAAAGGGTTTGTTTGTATGCCACCTGGACAGATCATCAAGATAATACAAAAGGAAAACGAAAGAAAATGCAGATTATAGTACTGTATTTACAGAAGAACTGTGGTGCAGGGTGACAAAGTGCAAGGGCCATAATGAGGTTAAGTTGAGAGATTGAGAGTTCATCTTCATTGTGTTAGATGTCTGTTCAAGAACCTTATAACAGCGGAATAGAAACTATCCCAGAGCCTATTTGTATGCCTCCTCAAGCTTCTGTATCTTCTGCGCAATGGGGGAGGAGGGAAGAAGAGAGAATGATTGGTGTGGGAGGGGTCCTTTATATTAGTTGCTGGCCCAGGACAATGGGAAGTGTAGATGAGTCAGTGGAAGTGTATGATGGACTAGGCCTTTTCCATAATTCTCTTCATTGTCTTGTGGTCTTGGGCAGAACAATTGTCAAATCAAGCTGTGATGATTTCAGGTGGCCATTCTTAGGTTGGAGGAGCAACATCTCATATTCTGTCTAGGCAGCCTCCAATCTGATGGCATGATCGTTGATTTCTTCAATTTTTGATAACTATTTTCCCCCCTCATCCTTCTTTCTTTTTTATTTCTTCACTCTGGCCCCTCTTCTCCTCACCTGCTTATTACCTTCCCTTGGTGCTGCTCTTCCTTCCCTTTCCCCCATGGTACACTCTCCTATCTCTGATTCCTTCTCCAGCCCTTTATCTTTTCTACCTATCTCCTCTCAGCTTCTTACCTCACCTCCCTCCCCCACACACCTGGCTTCATCTATCATATCCTAGTTTATACTCCTTTCTTTCATTCACCTTCTTATTCTGGCATCTTCGCTTTCCAGTCCCGATGAAGGATCTCAGCCTGAAACGTTGACAGTTATATTCATTTTCCTGTGTGTTGCACTGGATTTCCAGTATCTGCATAATCTCTTGTGATTATGATTCTGGATGGGATGTTTTCTATAAATCATCAATAAAAATTGGTGATGGTAATTAGGGATGTGCTAAATTTCCTTAGCCTTCTTAAGAAGTATGGGTGTATTTGCTTTCATCTCAAGTCATAAAATCAAAAATTCAACCCCTTTTCCAGAATTTTTGTGCACCGGTTTGACGATTCAGTTATATCACAAATCAAGAAAATTTGCAGACGAAATCCAAAGCAACACAAGCAAAATCCCGGGGGAGTCTCAGTCTGAAACATTGACTCTTCACTCTTTTCCATCGAAGCTGCCTGGTCTGCTGAGTTCCTCCAGCATTGTGTGTGTGTTACTGATAATCTATTTGGTTTTGAGGGAGTACCATATTGAGACATGTTTTAAGGATGGAACTTTTAAGGTGAAACTTCTTTAGTTGGCTGCAAAATATTCCGTAACAGTGTGGGCTGAAGGGCCTGTTTTTGTGCTGTAGTGCTCTATGACTCTTAATAGCCTGCATCCTTCACTCAACCAGTGCAGATTTGCAGTCCATTAATCTCTTTCTCTGGGTAGTTGTTACTTCTATATTTGTCTGTGATGCATTAATTACATTTCAATACTAATGACTTTGAAGTCCTTTGACAAATTTTGATGTAAAAAAACTTAAATGAAATCTATCAAAAGAAATTTAAAACTATAAATCTAAGAATGATGCAATATGCAAAAAAATAAAATTTTGCAGCTCTTGATGGGAAACCTGTGGTTTTCATCTTTATACTGAAAAACTGCAGAGCTTTGGATAATCATAACTTATCAATATGATACAAGCATTGCTTATCTGAACAGTAAGGACAATGGACTTCAGTAAGGACTTTGACAAGGTCCCACATGACAGGCAGATCTGGAAGGTTAAGTTGCATGGTACTTGCAGTTAGTGAGGTAGATTCAAAGAAGCAGAGGATAATGGCTGAAGGTCGATTTCCGACCCGAAGCCTGTGTCTCATTGAGTGCCCCAGAGATCAGTGTTGGGACCTGTGTTATTCATTATTTATGTAAATGATTTGGATATGGATGTACATGGCACAATTAGCAAGTTTGATTATACTAAATTAAGGGGTCTTGTTTGATAGTGAAGCAGGTTACAATGAATTGCAAAGAGATCTTGATGAGCTGAGGAATGGCAAATAGATTTCATCCTGGATAAGTGTGATGCGTCAAACCTGGGAGTACAAGTGTACAGCTCATTGAAATGGGGTGGAGAAGAAGGCGTTTAGTATGCTGGCCTTCAGTCAGAGCAGAACTTTGGGATTAGGAACATCATGTTACAGTCGTGTAAGTGGTTTCTGAGGCTGCACTTGGTTTTGGTCAATTTGTTATAAGAAAGATATTGTAAAGCTGGGGATGGTCCAGAAGAGATTTATGAGGCCTTAGTGAGAGGAAGATATTGACCATGCTGGATCTTTATTCCCCAGAGTTCAGGTAATGGGTAGTCTTTTCCCCAATGTTGGGGAGTCCAAAACAAGAGGGCTCAGATACAAGGGGAAAGACTTAAGAGACCTGAGAGGTAACTCTTTCACACAGATGAGTGAGTGCCTGGAATGAGCTGCCTGAGGAAGTGGTTGAGGCAGGTACAATTGCAATCTTTAAGAAGCATTTGAATAGGTATATGGAAGGGAGGGACTTTGTGGATTGTTGACCAATTACAGACAGCTGGGATGAGCAGGGAGTATACTGTGGTCAGCATGGACCAGTTGGGCTGAAGGGCCTACTTCTTGCTACATTACTCTAAAGCCCATCTTTTTAATGCAAATTTTGTCTTAAGAAGAATCAGTAATTCATCGCTTTTAAGTTATAGACAAATAAGGTTTTGGTAGAAATTTTAAAGCAAAATCAAGAACTTTCTTTTGTAAAATTATTTATTTTCTTGCATTCAGTCATGCAATTAATTCATTACAGCATTGCAGAAAGGTAGTACAAGGTAAATCAAGAACAGTGTGCAGAATAAGCTGTAACAATACAGAGAAAGCTAGATAGTAAGGTGCAAGGTCACCGTGAGTTGGATTGTGAAGTTAAGAATCCATATCATCATACTAGGGAATCATTGAATAGTCATGTATCAGTGGCGTAGAAGCCTAGTGGTACATGCTTTTTTCATGCCCGGTGGGAGGGGGGAGAAGAGAGAATGTCCAGTGTGGGTAGAGTCTTTGATTATGTTAGCTGCTTTACGAGGCAGCAAGAAATTTACAGAGCCCATGGAGTGGAGGCTGGTTTATAGACAATAGACAGTAGGTACAGGAGTAGGCCATTCGGCCCTTCTAGCCAGCACCACCATTCACTGTGATCATGGCTGATCATACACAATCAGTACCCAGTTCCTGCCCTCTCCCCATATCCCTTCACCCTGCTATCTATAAGAGCTCTCTCTAACTCTCTCTTGAATGCATCCAGAGACTTGGCCTCCACTGCCTTCTGGGGCAGAGCATTCCGCATATCCACCACTCTCTGGGCGAAAAAGTTTTTCCACATCTCTGTTCTAAATGGCCTACCCCTTATTCTTAAACTGTGGCCTCTAGTTCTGGACTCACCCATCAGCGGGAACATACTTTCTGCCTCCAGTGTGTCCAATCCCTTAATAATCTTATATGTTTCAATCAGATCCCCTCTCATCCTTCTAAATTCCAGTGTATACAAGCCCAGTCGCTCCAATCTTTCAACATATGACAGTCCCGCCATTCCGGGAATTAACCTTGTGAACCTATGCTGCACTCCCTCAATAGCAAGAATGTCCTTCCTCAAATTTGGAGACCAAAACTGCACACAATACTCCAGGTGGGGTCTCACCAGGGCCCTATACAGCTGCAGAAGGACCTCTTTACTCATATACTCAATTCCTCTTGTTATAAAGGCCAGCATACCATTAGCTTTCTTCACTGCCTGCTGTACCTGCAGGCTTGCTTTCATTGACTGATGTACAAGAACACCTCGATCTCGTTGTACTTTCCCTTTTCCTGACTTGACTCAATTTAGATAGTAATCTGCCCTCCTGTTCTTGCCACCAAAGTGGATAACCTCACATTTATCCACATTAAACTGCATCTGCCATACATTTGCCCACTCACCCAACCTGTTCAAGTCACCCTGAGTTCTCATAACATCCTCCTGACATTTCACACTGCCACCCAGCTTTGTGTCATCAGCAAATTTGCTAATATTACTTTTAATCCCTTCATCTAAATCATTAATGTATATTGTAAACAGCTGCGGTCCCAGCACCGAACCTTGCGGTACCCCACTGGTCACAGCTTGCCATTCCGAAAGGGACTCGTTAATCGCTACTCTTTGTTTCCTGTCAGCCAGCCAATTTTCAATCCATGTCAGTACTCTGCCCCCAATACCATGTGCCCTAATTTTGTCCCTATGTGGGACTTTATCAAAAGCTTTCTGGAAGTCCAGGTACACTACATCCACTGGCTCTCCCTTGTCTATTTTCATAGTTACATCCTCAAAAAACTCCAGAAGATTAGTCAAGCATGATTTTCCCTTCATAAATCCATGCTGACTCGGACTGATCCTTCTACTGCTATCCAAATGTGTCGTAATTTCCTCTTTCATAATTGACTCCAGCATCTTTCCCACCACTGACGTCAGGCTAACCGGTCTATAATTCCCTGTTTTCTCTCTCCCTCCTTTCTCGAAAAGTGGGATAACATTAGCTGCCCTCCAATCAGCAGGAACTGTTCCTGAATCTATAGAACATTGGAAAATGATTACCAATGCATCCACGATTTCTAGAGCCACCTCTTTAAGTACCCTGGGATGCAGCCCATCAGGTCCTGGGGACTTAACAGCCTTCAGACTCAACAGTCTATCCAACACCATTTCTTGCCTAATATAAATCTCCTTCAGTTCATCCTTTACCCTAGTTCCTTTGGCCTCCATTACATCTGGGAGATTGTTTGTTTCTTCCCTAGTGAAGGCAGATCCAAAGTACCTGTTCAACTCGTCTGCCATTTCCTTGTTCCCCATAATAAATTCGCCCATTTCTATCTTCAATGGCCCAATTTTGGTCTTAACTATTTTTTTGCTATTCACATACCTAAAGAAGCTTTTACTATCCTCCTTTATATTCTTGGCTAGTTTACCTTCGTACCTCATTTTTTCTTGGCGTATTGCCTTTTTTGTTATCTTCTGTTGCTCTTTAAAAGCTTCCCAGTCCTCCGGTTTCCCGCTCATCTTTGCTATGTTATAACCATATAACAATCACAGCACGGAAACAGGCCATCTTGGCCCTCCTAGTCCGTGCCGAACTCTTAATCTCACCTAGTCCCACCTACCCGCACTCAGCCCATAACCCTCCACTCCTTTCCTGTCCATATACCTATCCAATTTTACCTTAAATGACACAACTGAACTGGCCTCTACTACTTCTACAGGAAGCTCATTCCGCACAGCTGTCACTCTCTGAGTAAAGAAATACCCCCCTCGTGTTTCCCTTAAACTTTTGCCCCCTAACTCTCAAATCATGTCCTCTCATTTGAATCTCCCCTACTCTCAATGGAAACAGCCTATTCACGTCAACTCTATCTATCCCTCTCAAAATTTTAAATACCTCGATCAAATCCCCCCTCAACCTTCTACGCTCCAATGAATAGAGACCTAACTTGTTCAACCTTTCTCTGTAACTTAAGTGCTGAAACCCAGGTAACATCCTAGTAAATCGTCTCTGCACTCTCTCTAATTTATTGATATCTTTCGTATAATTCGGTGACCAGAACTGTACACAATATTCTAAATTTGGCCTTACCAATGCCTTGTACAATTTTAACATTACATTCCAACTTCTGTACTCAATGCCCTGATTTATAAAGGCCAGCGTTCCAAAAGCCGCCTTCACCACCCTATCTACATGAGACTCCACCTTCAGGGAACTATGCACTGTTATTCCTAGATCGCTCTGTTCCACTGCATTCCTCAATGCCCTACCATTTACTCTGTATGTTCTATTTGGATTATTCCTGCCAAAATGTAGAACCTCACACTTCTCAGCATTAAACTCCATCTGCCAACGTTCAACCCATTCTTCTAACTGGCATAAATCTCTCTGCAAGCTTTGAAAACCCACCTCATTATCCACAACACTTCCAACCTTAGGTTCATCGGCATACTTACTAATCCAATTTACCACCCCATCATCCAGATCATTTATCTATATTACAACAACATTGGGCCCAAAACAGATCCCTGAGGCACCCCGCTAGTCACCGGCCTCCATCCCGATAAACGATTATCCACCACTACTCTCTGGCATCTCCCATCTAGCCACTGTTGAATCCATTTTATTACTCCAGCATTAATACCTAATGACTGAACCATCTTAACAAACCTTCCATGTGGAACTTTGTCAAAGGCTTTGCTGAAGTCCATATAGACTACATCCACTGCCTTACCCTCGTCAACATTCCTCGTAACTTCTTCAAAAAATTCAATAAGGTTTGTCAAACATGACCTTCCACGCACAAATCCATGCTGGCTACTCCTAATCAGATCCTGTCTATCCAGATAATTATAAATACTACCTCTTAAGAATACCTTCCATTAATTTACCCACCACTGATGTCAAACTGACAGGTCTATAATTGCTAGGCTTACTTCTAGAACCCTTTTTAAACAATGGAACCACATGAGCAATACGCCAATCCTCCGGCACAATCCCCGTTTCTTCTTCTCTTTTATTTTTATACTGCCCTTTACTTCCCCCGTCAGCCACAGTCGCCCCTTACTCCCCTTAGGATCTTTCTTCCTCTTTGGAATGAACCGATCCTGCACCTTCTGCATTATTCCCAGAAATACCTGCCGTTGTTGTTCCACTGTCTTCCCTGCTAGGGTATTTGTTCCATTGAACTTTGGCTAGCTCCTCCCTCATAGCTCCATAGTTCCCTTTGTTCAACTGTAATACTGACACATCCGATTTTCCCTTCTCCTTCTCAAATTGTAGGTTAAAACATATTATATTATGGTCACTACCTCGAGTGGTTCCTTTACCTCGAGGTCCCTGATCAAATCCGGTTCATTGCACAACACTAAATCTAGAATTGCCTTCAGTACGTTTGTGACGTACTGAGCTGTGTCCACAACCCTCTGCAGGTTTTTGTGGTCTTGGGCAGAGCAGCTGCTATACCAAGCTGTGAATCAGATTTAGAATCATTTTTAACATCACCAGCATATGTTGTGACGTTTTTTGTTTTGTAGCAGCAGTATATTGCACTGCATAATAATGAAAACTATTAACAATAAAACAAAAGTATATATAAAAATAAATCAAGTAGTGCAAAAAGAGAGGGAACAAATAGTGAGGAAGTGCTCATGGGTTCATTGTCCATTCAGAGATCTGTTAGAGGGTGAGATGAGGGCATGTCCTAGGTGATGAGGGTCCTTAGTGATGGATGCTTCCTTTCTGAGACATCGCCTTTTGAAAGTACCCTACATGCTGGGGAGGCTAGTGCCCACGATGGCTGAGTTTACAACTATGTACAGCAGAGGCCCCTCCATACCAGACGGTGGTGCATCTGGATAGGATGCTTTCTATGGTGCATAGATTTAAAACTGCTGAGTGTCAAGAAGGACACGCCTAATTTCTTTAGCTTCCTGAGGAAGCAGAGGCACTGGTGAGTTTTCTTCACTGTGACATCAACATGGTTGGACCAGGACAAAGCTATTGGTGATGTTCAATCCTAAGAGCTTCAAAGTCTCAACTGTCTTGACCTCAGCTCTGTCTATGTCAACAGGAGAATGTGCACTGTCTTCCTTCCTAAGGCTAATGACCAGCTCTTTTGTTTTGTTGATATTGATTGAAAGCTTATTGTTATTACACCACATCTCTAGTCTCGCTTTCTACTTCCTATAGACACAGACTCATCTTTAATTGATACATGGCCCACTCTGGTTCATCATCTGCAAACTTATAGAAGTAGTTAGAGCAGAATTTTCCATTTGATAACTATGGCCTTATAGTTGATAATTTCTTGGTTTAACTGACTTAATAGATATTCATTTTATGACCGCTATGGAAACAGCGTGTTTAGTGTGATGCTGTTACAGCGCCAGTGATCACAGATTGGGGTTCAATTCCTGTTGCTCTCTGTAAGGAGCTTTACTTTATTGTCACCAAACAATTGATACTAGAGCGTACAATCATTACAGTGATATTTGATTCTGTGCTTTGTGCTCCCTGGAGTACAAATCAAAGTAAATATAATAAAAAAAAATTTAAATGATCATAATTAGAAAATAGAAAAGGGAAAGTAAGGTAGTGCAAAAAGAAACCGAGAGACAGGTCCGGATATTTGGAAGATATGGCCCAGATCCGGGTCAGGATCCGTTCAGCAGTCGTATCACAGTTGGAAAGAAGTTGTTCCCAAATCTGGCCGTACAAATCTTCTTGTATGTTCTCCCTGTATCTGTGTAGATTTACTCCGGGTGCTCCAGTTTCTCCCACTTTCCAAAGATGTATGGTTAGAGATAAGGAGCTGTGGAACTGCTGTGTTGGTGTCAGAAGTGTGGTGACACTTGCAAGCTGCCTGGGACAATCCTCACTGATTTGATTTAACGCAAACAACACATTTTACTGTATGTTTCAATGTACATGTGATTTTTAAAAAAAGCTAATCTTTAAAATATCCTTATGTGTGGCTGAATTGTCTCTACTTAATTGCCTTGTGAGGCTGGTATTAAGCACCCCCCCCCCCCCCCCCCCGAACCACTGCAGTCCTTGAGGTATGTGCTTACCTACAGTGCTGTTGAGCAGAGAAATCCAGGCTTTTGACCCACTCACACTGAAAGATTGCAATCTATTTCCCAGCCAGGATGGTGCTTGGCTTGGAAGTACACCCAGTGGCCACTTTAGTAGGTATACCTGTAGATCTCGTTAGTTCAAATATCTAATCAGGCAATCGTGTGGCAGATCTCAGTGCCTAAAAGCATGCAGACATGGCCAATAGGTTCAGTTGTTCAGACCAAACATGAGTATAGGGAAGAAATGTGTTTTTAAGTGATTTTGACTAAGGAATGACTGTTGGTGTCAGACGGGGTGGTTTGAGTAACTCAGAAACTGCTGATCTCCTGGGATTTTTGCGCACAGCAGTGTGTAGAGTTTACAGAGAATGGTGTGAAAATAAAAAAAAAAAATGGCCAGGCTGGTTCAAGCTGACAGGAAGGAGCCAGTAACCCAAGTGACCATGCATTACGACAGTGGTGTGAGGGAAGAGCATCTGAACGTGCAGAATGTTGAACCTTGAAGTGGATGAGCTAGAAAAGCAGGAGGCCATGAACAAACGCTCAGTGGCCACAATGTCAGGTTTTGGGCGGTACCTAATAAAGTGGCCGCTGAGTGTATATCTCAGCTTTTCTGCTCTTGTCCTTCAGGCTGGTAGAGGTGATGGGTGCGGAAGGTGCTTTCTGAGGTATTTTGGCAAGTTGCTGCAGAACTTTGGATAGATGGTACACACTGCCGCTACTGTATATCAGTGGTGGAGTGAGTGAAAGGGTGCCCATCAGGTAAGCTTCTGTCTTGTTCCAATATAGTCAAACTTCTTGTCATCCATTCTCCAGCTGAATGTTGCTTTGTTTGAAATTATACTGAATGCAGTTTAAACGGTTAAGTCAGAAATGTTGCCAAAATACAGTTTCTGTAAAGGCAACAGACTATTCTTATTTAACTTCTCATTGCTTTTATAACATAGTAGACTGAAAGTTTATGCACAATATTTTAGTAATATGTCATTCTAGCTATCTTAGTGTTTTGGAAGTGCTTTTCGCTTCTTTTTGTAAGTAGTGTTAAAAATAGTTTATGTAAAATATCCACTTACCTGTCTCTGTATAGATCACCATTTCTCTTTAGCCAGTTTGGGTAGGTATTACTAGTTTAGTCATTAGTAAAATGCACTGATAACCTTTGAGAGCTTTCTTTTGGATATTTATAAAACAGAAAAGCACAAGAAAGGACCTTCCTTTGGCCCATCTGTGCCGACTATGATGCCAATTTAGGTTAACTCCAACTGCCTGCACTTGGTTCATATCCTTCCTTGCACTGATCATTTATGTGCCTGTCTAAATGCATCTTAAATACAAATCTCCTTTAAACACCCCCTCTGACCTTAAATCTATGCCTTCTACCATTTCAAAGTTCAAAGTAACAGTGAGAAGGGAGCATGGCCTGGGTGGTGGGAGTGCTTGATGATGGATGCTGCTTTGCAACAACAGTACTCTGTGTAGATGTGCTCAATGGTGAGGAAGATTTTATTCGTGATGTACTGGGCTGTATCCACTACTTTTTGTGGAATTTTCTCTTCAAATTGACATTTCCACCCTGGGAAAAGGGCTCTATTTACAACATCTATGTCACCTCATAATTTTGTATACTTGTCAAGTTGCCCCTCCCTCATCCTCTGATTGCAGGAGCAAAGAATCCAAGTTTATGTAACCTCTCTTTTATAGCTAACACTCTGTAATCCAAGCAACATCCTGGTGATCATCAAAGCCTCTGCATTCTTCCTGTACAGCAACGTGCAGACAATGCTCCAGATGTGGCCTTCCAAAGTTTATGCATCTGCGACATGACCTGCCAGCTTTTGTATTCCCAGCCGATAAAGGCAAGTTTGCTGTGTCATCTTTGCCACCTGTATTTTTGTGTTGCCACTTTCATGGAGCTATGAAATTGCACTGCAAGATTTTTCTATGTGTTAATGCTCCTTTTACGTTTGACCTCCCAAAGTGCAACACCTCACACTTGTCCAGATTAAACTCTGAATGCCAATTTTCTACACACATTTGCAAACAAACTATATGTTGCTGGATCCTTAGACAACCTTACAATCCTAAGCACAGACAATTTTTGTGTTATCTGCAATCTTACTAATTAGCCCATGTATATTTTCATCCTTAATACACCTCCACCTCTACTCTCTTTGCCTTCTAGGGCCAATGCAATTTTTAATCCAAACTGTCCCTTGATCTCCTCAGGCTATCATGAGGAGTCTTTTCAATTGCTTTACTGAAGTCATGTAGACAACATCCACTGCCATACCCTTATCAGCCAATCACCTCCTCAAAAATAATTCATCTTGTAAAACATGACCTCACCTACCTAAAACTCTGCTGACTATTGCTAATAATGATGGCATCCATCTGTCTTGAAGAACATTGGATAGCAGTACTGGAGTGACCTCTGCAGGGCACAAGCCTGGGCAGAAGGTATAGAGATTCCTGGATGCCCAATCGTCAAGGTCACCCTCTCGACCTCACCAGACTAGTCCAGAGGAAAGTGAAGCAAGAAGTCCTTCTTCACCTTTCCTGCCTATCCCCTCCCCTGCTTCCCCTCTCCCACCCCTTGATCTTTCCTCTGATTGGTTTTTCACCCTCCCCCCACCTTCTTTATAGGGCTCCTGCCCCCTCCTTCTTCAGTCCTGACGAAGGGTCGCAGCTGGAAACGTTGACTGTTCATTTCAACGGATGCTGCCCGACCTGCTGAGTTCCTCCAGCTTGTTTGTAAGTTTGGCACCAGCTTGGCTGCGGGAGCTGCCGGAGGGATGGTCAGTGATGTCCACCCACCTTCGGGGCTCCACTGTGGGCTTTCTTTCTGGGTTTACTCCCGTAGCCTTCGTCTTTCCCGAGGCTGCCCACGACGCAGTGAAATCTGGTTCATGAGCACCAGGGCGTGTCCATATGCCTGTGGATCTGAGTGCTATGTGAGCCGGTGCCAGACCTCCTTCCCGTCCTCTGTAGTTCAGCCTGAGTCTGAAAGGATGTCACCAGCAAGGAGGCACTACATGAGGCTTGCTGATGGAGAGGGAGAGCTTGCAGTCTCGTGAAAAGGAAGCTGAAAGCGAGAGCGGGAAACACCACCCACTACACTACCACACTAGATGCATCATAACAACCATTTGACCACAATCAATACCACTATCATTAATAAATCCAAACAAAGTGATGCTGGATTGTGCTGTTTCCTTGTAGTTTAACTTTCCTATTCTTGCTTGTATTTTTATATAATCACCTGTATGCTTATAATTTAAGTAAATTATCGAGAAATTAAGGAACACTTGACTTTGTACTTTCCTGGAAATTTTTTGGTTTCATTAACAAGCACCTCATTAATTAACTCTGGCTTCTTTATTGGTTAATTGCTATCAATGGAATTTCTCTTTATCTCTAGTCTGATATTAGAAGCCCATGACTACTTTTTAGTCGCTTTCCCTTTGTTCCCTCGACATTTCTCCTTTTTCGTTCTTGTAGCCATTAATAAAATGGCCATAAGCAACAAGCTTTTTGCTTCATTTTTGACTTATGAAGAACCTTGGAATCATAAAAGCTTCAGGGTCCCACTCCAACTTGGAGCAAATATATTAATCCTGGTGTACTGACAATATTTATCTCAGTAATACTAAAATAAATCACATGATCATTATCTCATAGCTATTTGAGAAATTGTGCAAATTGGTCATTGAATTTGCCACGTTACAACAACATTTCATTAACACAAAATTATTTCAAAACTTCTTGAACAGAACATAAAAGCTTCACTCTAGGTTTTAAAATATTGTATTTAATTCCTTTGAAAAAGTCCTGTGGTGGGTTCCCAGGTTGTTCTGAATACCATGAAGAAGGAACCCCTGGTTCTGACTTCTGTGTTGTACCTTATACCGTTGGTCAGTGGTAGTCGGAAGACAAACTTTCAGTCCAAAGTCTAATGTCAACAGCAACATCAAGTTGTCTCCAGTGACATGAATGTTGCCTGCAGCTCCTTGTTCTTTGTGATGATGTCGCTGGAGAGGATCCTCATACTGCCAATATGCAGTAAATTGTGTACAGTGTGCCCTTGTGAAAGGTTACCTCAACCAAGCATGTTGAAGGCATAAAACTAAAATGCTGTTTGTGTGCTGCTACCTTTTGTGAACTCGCTCAGGGCTATTGACAACCAAGGAGAATATATTTCTCTTTTAATAAAGTTGATTGCTGATGATATGAATGGTGTTTGAAAATTGCCAGTGAATGTGCAGGTAATTAAGTGAGGTGGAATTGTGGCGCATAAGTATTTTGTAAATGTTGACATATTGCTGAGTTCTTCATATTTTATGACCTGCTTATAGTGGCATGTTACCGAGACACACAGTGCTTGAGTGCTGTAGGAACGACCCCATTTATAACATCGTACTGATTCCACTTGAGGTTCAACACATTTTAAAACGAGCTGTGAGATTGTTTTTAAGTTACAGTCTATTGATACCTGGAGATGGTACTTTCTCCAGCATTGGCTGCAATACAGGTTAGAAAACCTGGTTAATTCCAGAACTATTTGGATTGTAGATAAAGTAAAAGGCTAGCTTTATTTGTGAC
The DNA here is from genome assembly GCF_030144855.1 of Hypanus sabinus. Lineage (NCBI taxonomy): Eukaryota > Metazoa > Chordata > Chondrichthyes > Myliobatiformes > Dasyatidae > Hypanus > Hypanus sabinus. Next base: position 24,367,306 of record NC_082723.1, on the reverse strand, counting down.
ATGTATGTCGAAGTATGGAAACATACTGTGAAATGAATTGTTTGCATCAAAGTCAAGTCAAATCAACGAGGATCATGTTGGGTAGCCCGCAAGTGTTACCACACTTTCGACATCAGCACAGCATGCCCATAACAGTCCAAGGACGTTCTTCTTGGTCAGTTATTATAAATTATCTCGTGATTAAACTGGAATTAAATCGGGGGATTGCTAGGCTGCATAGCTTGAAGGGCCGGAATGACTTATTCCGTGCTGTGTCTCAAATTAAAAAAAAACGACGCTCACTAACTCTAACTTGCATGTCTTTGGAAATGTGGGAGAGAACTGGAGCACCTAGAGAAAACCTGCACACTCACGGAGAGAATATGCAACCAAACACTTTATGGATAATGGCAGGAATCGAACCCCAATCAGTGATTGCTGGCACTGTAAAGTGATGGCTGTGCTACCATGCCATGCTGTACGGTAGAGATATCGACAGAAGTGGCATGAGGTGATTAACATAAATTCCAGCTGTTGCAAATCAGTCTGGTATCAGAGATACCAGCGATGTGGAGATATTTCATTAGCTTAAGGGTGGTAAATTTGTGGAATTTATTATCACAGGCAGCTATGGAGGCCAGCTTGTTGGGTGTATTTGAGGTTGAGCTTGATAGGTTCTTGATTGGACACGGCATCAAAGGTTATGGGGAAGAAGGCCAGGGAGTGGGGCTGTGGAGGGGTTAAAAAAGATCTGCCATGATGAAATGGCAGAGCAGACTTGATGGACCAAATGGCCTCATTCTGCTCCTATGTCTTATGGTCTTCTGATATTCCCACAAAAGCTGCCAATTTGTTTAATGTGAAATGTTATATAAGAAATGTGAAATAGTGACGAGCGCAACCATAAACTAGCAGCCAATGGAAAGGTGCCTAAGGTGCTGCATTTGATCTCTGTGCATTCTTTGAATTACGACTCACAAACCACCATTTGTTTCAGTTTGCGTTTCACTTTGGGGCAAGCAAGGAATAAGTATGGCTATATCACTGTTCTCTATTTCTCCAGCGTATTAAATAAAACCCTGCTATCATTGCTATCCCTGCTTCTGTACTCTAACTCTGGTCAAATGTATGGTCACCAAAACCATTAATCCTGGCTTGTTTACAATAGCAGTTGTTGAAGAGGTTTGAAGAGTGATATTAACTGAGGATATTGATCATTTTGGGGATTTAAAAATAAACTCCAAGTTAGAAAGTGAATTATTTCCAGTAACATATGAAGAGTGTTTGAACATTATAATAAGATTGATTTACAGTAGTTTTCTTTGATTAGCATACTTCTAAAGAGATTGGAATGATTTGACAAACACAGGGTATTACTTGAATGCTTCTGCTTAAGATCACTTTAATTTTCTTGATAGTTATTGCTTAATTACTTACTGTACTTTTAAACCTTTGAGTCAATTAATAAGTGATTCCACCCCCCCCCCCACCCCCGGCATTAAGCTCTTTGAATCCATTTGTTTATTTACTGTATGTATCAGTTACCTGCCTATTTCTTATCTCCTAATACTTACCAGAAAAACTATCAGCTTTCTACTTAAAGCTAATCTTGTGGCGACCCATTTCCTAGCGTATCCGAACCGACTCACAATTAGATAGCCTACGGGGGTTTGCGAGCACAGAGCTTTGGAGCCTCTGCGCCATGGGGGGGGGGGGGGGCCGGTTGACAGAGGCTTAAAAGTGAGGCTGAAGTTTTCGAATAAAGTTTTTTCCTTCGACTGCAGTTACCGACTCCGTGTCGTAATTTTAGCGCTGCGTGTAGCACACCGCTACAATCTTATCTTTTATTTGTTACCAATACATCAAAACATACAGTGAAATGTGTTGTTTGTGTCCCATCAAATCAGCAAGGATTGTGCTGGGCAGTTGCCACACTTCGAACGTTAACACACTATCCCCAACCTGTAGATCTGTGGAATGTGGGAGCAATCCACAGCACCTGGAGGAAACTTGCGCAGTCCCGGGGAGAACATACAAACTCCCTATTGAACCCCGGTGCTGTAAAGCGTTGTGCTAACTGCTATGCTACCGTGTGTTTGGTGCACAACAACTAAACACACGGTACACAGTTGTTGTGTACTAAACACATGGTGGCATAGCACACGGTACAAGAGGATTTTGTTTCAAACTCCTACACAGTCTTGACCAAGAAGTTTAACCTAACCTTCAGTCTGAATGGTCTAGCTTTAATGGATGAAATCCGGAATGGCACAGCATCTCATTGAACTTACAGAATATTAAAAGGCATAGTGAGTTATCCTGGCAATGAAAGGGTTAACATATGAGTGTATGATGTCTCTGGGCCTGTACTTGCTGGAGTTCAAAAGAATGGGGGGTAGGGAAATATTGAAACCTACCAAATTAAAAGGTCTAGTTGGAGAGGATGTTTCCTTTAGTGGAGGAGTTTAGAACCAGACGGTACAGCCTCAGAATGCAAGCATGTCTGCTGAGAACAGAAATGAGGAAGAACTTCTTTACCTGGAGGGTGGTGAATCTGTGGAATTTGTTGCCATGGATGGTTGTGGAGGCCTAGTCACTGGGGATATTTAAAATGGAGGTTGATAGGTTCTTGATTATTAATGGTGTCAAATGTTACAGGGGGAAGGCTGGAGAATGAGGTTGAGAGCATAGTAAATCAAACATGATGGTTGATGAGCAATTTCAAGTTCCTGGATGTCAAGATCTCTGATGTTCTAACTTGGTCCCAACATATTGATGCAACGATAAGTCAGACAAGACCACAGCTATATATCATTAGGAGTTTGAGAAATTTTGGTTTATCACCTAAAACACTCAAACTTCCATAGATGTTCTGTGATGAGCATTCTGACAGGTTGCAAATCTGTCTGGTATGGGCAGGGGCTACTGCACAGGATCGAAAGAAGCTACTAAAAGTTGTAAAATTAATCAGCTCCATTACATGACTCCATAGCATCCAAGACATCTTCAAGGAGTGGTGCTTCAGAAAGGCAGCGTCCATCAGTGAGGGTCCCCATTCAGCCAGGACATGCCCTCCGCTCATTGTTACCGTCAGGGAGGAGGTACAGAAGCCTAAAGGCACAGACTCATCTGACAACACACACTCAATGATTCAGGAACAGCTTCTTCCCCTCTGCCATCCGATTTCTAAATGGACATTGAACCCATGAATACTCCTTACTTTTTAAAAATGCATTATTTCTGTTTTTGCACTATTTTAATTTAGCTATTTAGTATACATATATATTTACTACAATTGCTTTACTTTTTATCTTTTTCTATATGATGTATTGCAATTGTACTGCTGCTGCTAAGTTAAAAAATTTCACGACATATGCTGATGATATTAAACTCAATTCTGATTCTGAATGGCCGAGCAGACTTGATGGGGCAAATAGCCCAAATCTGCTCCTATATCTTAAGATGTCATAACATGGTGATAGGGCTATTGTTCGGGTAGGGCTTATCGTTCTGGTTACACAAGGGGGAAGACAGTATTGCAAGGGTGCAAAGGATATTGCAAGGTACGAAAGGAGAGACTGAAGAAGCTTTAGAACAAAGATTGAATGAATATTTGAAGAAGGGTCCTGCCCTGTCCAGTCCTGAAGAAGGGTGTCATGCCAGAACGTCGACAGTTTGTTCATATCCATGGATGCTGCCTGACCTGTTGAGTTCCTCCAGCATTTTGTGTGTGTGTGTGTGTGTGTGTTGCTCTGAAGGAAGATTTAGCTGCGACGAGGAGTCTAGACAGGAAAAATAGGGAAGATCTATTTCCCTCGGCAAAGACATCAGCACCTAGCAACATAAATGTAATTCACTTGTGAGAAGAATGAGGGAAGAGATGAGGGATTTTTGCTTTCTGCACAGTGTGCTTGAAGTCTGGAACACTCATCACATTTTTTTAAAAAAGTACTTGGAATTGCAGTGACGTGCAGGGCTCTACACAGAGCTGGGAAATGGTATTAACACAAATAGCTCTTTATTTTTTTGGGCCTAATAGGCTAAATGGCTTTCTTTATGGGCCATACATTTCCATGACTTTTATGATGAAATTATTTCCGTAGTTCTCTATTCCCCTGACAGAGGAAGCAGTTTTTCTTGATCAACTCTTTTCAAATTTTCCAACATTTTTAACACCTTGATTAGATCACCCCTCAATCTTCTGTACTCAAGGGAATCTTCTATAATTAAGAGAATACAAATGAACTTGATATAACATATCCTTGGAAGTTAACCCCTTAACCCTCAGTTCTGTTGAATTTGTATTTCATCACTTCATTATATATATTTTCCTGAATACTATTCCCAGAACAGAACACTATACCTTGGGTGGTAGCAGCATATCTTCCTTTTCCTTTGTATGTAAACTGTCTTGAGGTAAAGACAAACGTTCTTTAGTTGCTTTCATTTATTTTTCATACATGCCTCCCATCTTTGGCTTCATACTAAATTTTCATCAGTGATCCAAACAATCTTGGACATTTCCACATTTAATCAGTGATCAGTAGTGAGGTAGCTGAGCTCAGCACGGGCTGCTTATTATAAGGGCATTTTGCTTGATTTCAGAATTCCTGAGAAGATGAAATTAGCTAAATATCTAAGCATACAGCCCACCTGTGACTCCTTTCTTTTCTGCTCTCTATTCCTTCTCTCATGTTTTGTGAGCTCCCCCTAAAATGAAGCACTTGCCTCAGTTACCCCTGTCCTAGCTACTCTGCATTGGCTTCCTCTGTCTTTTAGAATTGGTTTTAAAGTTCTCTTACTTGATTTTAAAGCTCTTAATGGTCTGGAACTAGAGTACATTACAGAATTGTTTTTGTGCTGTAATCCTGCTCGATCTGTCAGGTCTTCTTAAATTTAAACAATTTCCCTCAACAAGTAACTGGCATGTCAGCTTTTTTGAACTACACTCCTAAACTGGAATTCAATACCTAAAACTATAAAGGATGCAGACTTAGTTGTCACTTTTAAGCACCAGCTCAAAACCTGTTTATTTAACTTTACTTTTATTTTCATTTTCATTTTTATATTTTATTTTCATGTTTGTACATTTATCCCATTGTAAAGTACTTTGAATTACATTGTCTGTATGAAAACTGCTCAATTAATAAAGTTACTATTATTAATATCTTTAGTCAAAAGCAGGCCCTTCAGCCCATCTGATGTACACTGACTTTGTCTTCTGTTCGTCTCTTCTACCTACACCTTCCATAACCCTCACATCTATGTACCTAGAGTCATTGCCATAGAGCACTACAGTACAGGGCCAGGCCTTTTGGCCCATCTATTTTGTGCCGAACTGTTACTGTGCCTGTACCAGCAGCCTGCATGTGGCCCATAACCATTAAGACACCTCTCATCCGTGTACTTATTCAAAATTCTCTTAAATGTTGAAGTCAAACCTACATTTACCTCTTTTGCTGGCAGCTGTTCTACAATTATGCTGCCCTCTTAGTAAAGAAGTTCCCCCTTAGATTTCCCTTAAATTTTTCACTTTTTACCCTCAATCTGTGACCTCTCCCCCTACCTGAGTGGTAAAAGCCCGCTTGCATTCTTGTGGCTACAAATATCCCGCACTCCCGACTTTGTAGCTTTCTGCTTCTGATTTCCATCCATAAACAACAAACAATTCCTGAGCAGGCTCAAACATAGATGATACCACCAGATCCCAATGATAGAATTGAGATTTATGTAGTGCTTTTAACATGGAACATCCCAAAACTTTTTATAGCCACTGAAGTTCTTTTGAAATACAGTGTCCGTAACTGGATTAGAACATTGGCTTATGTACTAAGCACATGGCTTCCATTAAAATCAATTTAACAAAATTTTAGTGGAGTTTCAACATACTTTCATATAGGCATAAAAAAAGGAGGATGTACACATTTACAGCAATGTCTTTTATGTAGAGTCTCATGTGCGTAGTGGATAGTGTGTGCTGCTTTACAGTACCAGCGCCCCTGGTTCAGTTCTCACTGCCTGTAAAGAGTCTGAAGGAGTCTTTTCTCCCTATAACCGCATGGGTTTCCACCAGGTGCTCCAATTTCCTCCCATGTCTCAAAGATGTATGGTTAGGGCTAGTGAGTTGTGAGCATGCTATATTGGAGCTAAAACCTTGTGGGCTGCCCCCAGCACACCCTCAGACATCGTTGACATAAATGACACATTTCACTCGGTTTTGATGTGCATGTGACAAATAAAAAGCTAATCTTTAATCTTGATCATTAAGTTTTTTTTTTAGCATGTCGCACCAGACAGACAGCCATTCTTGTCAGGTGTGTAGTGTCAGGATTGGTCTCCTTTCGAATTAACTGGGTCACGATATGAATGTTCCTGACTCGACCCTTGTTTATTTTTTCTGACGAGGCCGAGTGGCTAGCTTGACGCTCAACCCGGCACGGATGGAAAGTGTGCTCAGCGGATGGCCCGATTTGGATTCGAACTCAGGAGCTTTCGCTCCAGAGTCCGGTGCTGATGCCATTGCACCACCACCGGCCAGTCATTAAGTATAGATATTGCATAATATCTCATCTGTAAGGTGACATTTCTGATACTGCTGCACTGCTACAGTTCTACATAAGGGGCCAGCCTAATCATGTCCCCAACTGGAACTTAAATTAAAGATTTTTTTAAAAGTTAGCTTTATTTGTCACAGTACATCAAAACTTCAAAACATATAGTGAGATGTTTCATTTGCATCAAATCAAATCAATGAGGATTCTGCTGCAGACCATGCTTCTGGTGCACACATAGCATGCCCACAATTTACTAATCCTAACTGTATGTCTTCGGAATGTGGGAAGAAATTGAAGTAGCTGGAGAAAATCTACACGGTCACGGGAGAACATACAACATCTTACAGATAGCAGAAAATGTAGCATACTAACCTGAATTACAAGCAAGAATGGTACTTTACTGGAAATTTTGGGTAACAGATGAAAAGAAGTGAGGAGGTGAAACATGAACTGTTGTACCCCTGTCGTTACATGTAAAAACATTACAGAAATGGGAGATGAAGGCTTGAACCATAATGTCCTGAATGGAATGTTCTCTTTTGAATCAGAACTGTGTTTCAGCCAGTTTGGTAAATTGTGGAGAATGATCTACTTGAATATGGAGCCTGATAGGGAGGAATCTTATCCTGGTTCTAGAAGGGAATCCGAATGAGAATCTGGCTTCTCGGCCCTATATGTTGACTATTTGTTCATTTCCATAGATGCTGCCTGACCACCTGAGTTCTTCCAGTATTTACTGTGTGTTGCTGTGGATTTCCAGCATCTGCAGAGTCTCTTGTGTTCAGATTTATTATTGTTGACATATGTTATGAAATTTGTTGTTTTGTGGCAGCAGTATAATGTAATACCTAAAGAAAATGCAAGTTAGAATAAGAAGTGTAAAAGCAGTAGTGTAAAAGGAGAGCAAAAATGGAGGTGATGTTCATGGGTTCATGATCCGTTGAAAAATCTGATGGTGGAGGGGGAAAAGCTGTTCCTGAATCATTGAGTCTGAGTTGTTAGATGCCTGACCTCTTCCCTGATGGTAACAATGAGAAGATTCAAGATGAATTTAAAATCAAAGAATGTATAAGTTATACAACCTTGAGATTTGCTTGCACACAGATGGCCACAAAGCAAGAAACATGAAAGAACTAAATTAAAAGAAAAAGAATAAATAAAAGACTAAAACTTGATGTGCAAGTGAAAAAAATACAAGACATGCAAATGATTGAAGCAAACAACAGTGTTCTGAACTGAAATTGAGCCCTCAGATCCAAACCCTGGAGCACTCTGAAGAGGGCATATCCAGGATGGTGAGGGCCCTTAATGATGGATGCTACCTTCTTGAGGCATCATCTTGTGAGGATGACCTCGATGGTGGAGAGGCTACTGCCCACAATGAAACTGGCTGAGTTTACAATCCTCTGCAGTTTTTCCCAATCTTGTGCATTGACATCTCCATCCAAGACTGGTGATGTAACCAGGCAGAAGACTCAAGCATTGAATTCAATGCTCTATGTTTAGTGTAGTCAAGTCAGGATTAGGCAAGGTGTGCTACCTTTTGTAGCCCTAGATTGGAATAAATATAATCGATAAAATCATGTAAGCACTTTATTAATGTTAATAATAAATTAAACTTCTTTTGTCCACTTGACTAATTCAACATCAAGCCAATCTTGATTTGATGAGAACTTTTCAAAACACTGCGTAGTATCTGATATTTGTTGGTGTTCATGATCCTAATCTTTATTTCTTAAATTACAAGATTGATTTTCTTATGTCTGAAGCTTATGAAAACCGGAATACAGTTTCTTCTTTTGATTCGTGGGTGAGAAAGATCCTAGATTTCCACTGGTATCTGAACCACTTGAGTGCCAGATAAATTTCATTTTCATATCTTATTTTAGATTGGAAACTTGGTGTGAAATAGCAGGGCTTGAGATAGTATTTAGCTCAGTCATAATTGCATGATGGGAATGCAAATGAGATTTATTAGTTTAATGCTTTTACTGTCTCCATGGTTATGAGGTAACAGTGTTGAGATGTGTCACATTGCATCCGTGAATTTGGTAAGAGTGTCAAAACATAGCTTCAATTAGTCCTCTCTAATTATGGCTCTGGAGATCTTGTAACAGTATAGATTCTTATTAAGAAACACTTAATGTGATATTTTGTGGATAAACGAGAAAAAAACTTAACTTGCAAGTTGTTGTTAAAAATCTAAAATTAAGAAGCTGTATATATTAAAAAAAAGCCAAAGTTACAAATGGAATGTAAATCAAAAGCAGAAAATAATGGAAATATAGAACTGATTTATCAGTACTTAGAAAGAGTGGCTTTCTCCTGCAGTTTTGACAGGAAGGCTCTCAAGCCATCATTGTCTGATTAGACTTTCTGTGTATTTCTATTGGCTATTTTCCCCCCAGATTTTTAGCATTTACAAGTCCATGAGAAAAGAGCAGGGAATGGAAGTACTTGTCAACTCTTTCAATAAAACAGCAGATAATGATGGACTGAGCAGATGTATTTTATATGCATTATGTCTTCGGCTTTAATTTAAATTCTTAATGAGAAGTACTTGAATCCAAGATTAACAAAGCTTTTATTCATCTGGAGCATTATGCAGTGAAAGATGTCTACTGTTCCAACTACAAGCTGTGTCCATCTGAAAGCTGCAAGAAATAAAAGATAAATCACCAGAGAGAGTGATTGAATTTTCTATCAGATATACTGTATGCCCATCTTAAAAAGATAAGATAAATGCCATACATACATAAAGCATTTTAAAATGTATTCCATTAACTCCTCCCCCTAGAATGTCAGTGTTTGTGGGGTGGGAGAGTGGTTTGTTGATGATGATGAGGATGTTACATTTTCTTTCTTGTCGGGAATGATCAGTTTTAGCCCTTGTGTGTGCAAGTGTTACTTGAACTTGTCAGCCCTGGCCTGATTATTAACTTAGTAATGCAGCGTGTATGTAGGGATAGATGACTTCATTACCACTGGAGTTAATACTGTCCAAAGGCTGATACCTAATCTTCATATTTCCTTATAACAAATTAGGAAGCCATTGAGTTTGTATCAGCTCTCCAAGCGTGCCCATTCAACTTCCCGTGGTCTGCAATAGAGCCAGTTTACAGTAGGGAATTAAAAGCCAATGTTTCTTTGGGTTGAAACTGTGGAAGTCTGGGGGAAATCTGTAGTCAGAACCAGCACATGCACACCCCACACACTCGGCATTGCACCCAGATTCTGGTGATTTTAGTCTTCGAACAGGGTTAACTGGTTGTCAATAAACCTACCTATCTTCAATTTTTGGGAAACAAGCACTAGGTACTGGGGGCCCTCCGCATCCCTGGAGGGAAATAAACGGTCGATGTTTCAGCCCAAAGTTTTTCATTGGTATTGATGGTGCGTCTATGATGGTCAGACCTTTGCATGATTATGTGCAAGTAGTTCCCGCAGTCCTGGTGCATTTCTTTTTATTCCCATCCATAATTGTTGCTCAGGATTACTAGCATTTGCAGAATCTTGTATGCTGAGTACAATGAGTTGTTGGCTGAGAGGGGTCCATATTTGATGCCTGGGCTTGTCTTCTTTGAATTAGAATTTTTGGAGGTTTTAGTGATTTTCCTGTGTCATTTTAAAGGCTGATGAAGAGCCATCCACAGGATTGTAGTTCTAGTTAAGTTATGGTGAGAAAAGGCAGGGGAACTTCAGTAAAACTGGCAGTTTTACGATTGCCATTATTGTATTTTGTCATGATGTCTTTACTTAGGTAACTTTAACTTTTCTGCTGTAAATGTCAATGGACAGTACTCAACTTTATCTGCTGGTACCTGCAGTGACTTTGTCTGTTGAATGGTGGAAGACACAGCTCTGCCCTGTGAGATGCAAGCAAAGTGGTAGCCTGCAAATCCTTTGCAATCTACAGTCTTCAACCCACATGATCTGCTCCCTCACTCCTCTCGGCCTAAGCTCAGGTAAGGTCCTGGGCCCATCGCTAGCATCGATGGAGTTTGGTGATGATGTAAATCAAGTCAACAATACCAGCATGGGCAATTAGTCCTGGTCAGCACATGGTGTAGGAGTCTAAAATCCCGATTCTGCATTTGACAGATTCCAAACTTTGGCCAGACTCAAGGGTTCCCAGCCTTGCATTTCAGCCACTGGTTGACCTTCGGAGAAAATTAACATCCTTTATTAAAATTATAAGGAATTGCCGAAGTTGGTTTTTGATTTACATAATTGTATTCAAGGTGGTACACTAGACAATCTTGGAACCTGCAGGCAGTATGAAGTTTGTCTTTTATTTATATAGAGTTTCTAAAAGAGCTTAGTTTCCTTATTAGGGATTTAGTTGGCACTTGAGGAATTGAATGGAAGGCATTGACCTGGCTGGGAAATTCAGATGGTTAAATGGTGACTTTGTGGATATTAAATGTCTCTCTCTACCCTCCTTCTGCCATTATGGAAGTGTTAGATCAGAGGCAACAGTTCAAGGATTGTGCGGTTATGGTATGCCTTCAAAGATTTGCAGATTTCTGTAGGTGTGCAATGGAAAGCATTCTATCTGGTTGTGTCTCCGCTCGGTATGGAGGCTCCAATGCTCAAGATCACAAGAGGCTGCAGAGGGATGGAGACACTACTCTGTCTGCCATTTTGGGCCTCTTCAACAATTGGTATCTTAAGGCAGTATCCACCACTAAAGACGTCACCATCTGGGTCATACCATCTTCTCCTTAGTACTACCAGGGAGGATGTACAGGAGCCTGAAGGCACACCCACACAATGATTCAGAAACAGCATCTTTCTCTCCACCATCAAACTTCTGAACAGTGCACGAACATCACCTTGTTAGTCCTTTAGGTGCCACTTATTTATTTTGTAATTTATAGTAATTTGATGTCTTTGCATTGTGCTGCTGCTGCAAATCAACACATTTCACATCATATAAGAGACTGATAATTAACTTGATTCTGGTTCTGAAAATTAGTTCCAGCTGTTAAGTATTAATATTGGCAACACTTCTCTATGTTGAGAACATTAAACAATTGGAATTTTTTTTTCAGGAATTAAAGTTGGTGTTGAAGCAACTATTAACTTCAAATCTGAGATTGTGTGTGTCTTTTAAACTGGATTATGGGGTAAAGCAGGTACTTAGAGCACAATCACGTGTTGGATGGCAGAATAACTCAAAAGAAGTTGTAGTGGTGTGGTAGAATAACAGTTAGTGTAACGCTGTTACATTGTCAGTGAACTTGGTTCAGTTCCGTTGCTGTGCATCAGGAGTTTGCACAATCTCCCTGTGACTGTGTGGGTTTCCTCCCATATTCCCAAAGTTAGTTGGTCATATCAGTGTAATTAGGTCAGAACAGCCTGTTACCATGCTGTATCTCAAACTAAAAATAAACAAAAAGTATATGTCCACCTGTTCCTGTATTAACATGGGCTTATTGTTGCTGACTATAAATTGCAATCCATTAAGGAATAGTAGTTTATCAGAAAGTACTCAATTCTATCTGGCGATTGTATCAAAATTAGAAACTGAAACTCTGGTTAATTTTTTGTCATCTCATTCCCAAACTGCTTCACAGATTCTCAAGCATAAGGTGCACCTCTGTTCCTACCTCCTGACACTGGACAGTACTTTTAGTGATTGGTCAGAGAACCAAGAAGAAGAAAATCTTGTTTAGAAAGAACGTGTCACAAAATTTCAAGCAGTGGGTGGTCATGTAATGTTTGACGTTTGATTTCTATTTCTGACATCCTAATTATATAATCTAGAAGTGTGGAGAGAGCTATGTTCTCCTTCTCTGATTCCAAGCTCCATTTACAAATGACTATGCTCAGAACAGATTAATGCCCTGCTGCCTCAATAGATTAAAGCTTCAAGCTTTCTGAGAAAAAAATGATATCGAAGGGCTCTCCTTTGTCATTGCTGAGGAACTGTGGCCACTGAAGTTGATAGTGCTTTTGCTGTGTTTATCAAATTTTAAGTTGAGTAAAATGTGTTTCTCTCTTCAACAGCTAGTTTGCCATTTAATTTTCAGTAAGCAACAACAGATAAATCTCAAAAATGCTCAAATCCTTTAATGTGGTAATATACACACTCAGTGGCCACTTTATTAGGTACGCTTGTACACCTCGTTAATAGAAATATCTAATCGGGCAACCATGTGGCAACTCGATGCATAAAAGCATGCAGACGTAGTCAAGAGATTCAGTTGTTGTTCAGACCAAACATCAGAACGGGGAAGAAATGTGATCCAAGTGACTTTGGTATGGTTGTTGGTGCCAGACAGGGTGGTTTGAGGATCTCAGAAACTGCTATTCTGGGATTTTCATGCACAAGTCTCTAGAGCTTACAGAAAATGATGTGAAAAAAGGTTTTAAAAAACAGTGAGTGTTTCTAGGTCAGAGGAAACTATTTCAAGCCGATAGGAAGGTGACAGTAGCTAAAGTAACCATGCGTTACAACAGTGTTGTGCAGCAGAGCATCTCTGAATGCACATGTTGAATTTTGAAAGGGGCAGGCTACAGCAGCAGAAGACGATGAACATGCACTCGGTGGCCACTTTATTTGGCTAAGCGATACCTAATAAAGTGGGTACTGGGTGTACGGTAAGGTAGTATAACATGATTATCAGAGGGATAGGAAGGTAAGCAGAGGGGGTGGTGCAAATCAGTAGAATGGTGTGACATAGGGTTGGAAGATGTTGAATCCTTGTGGGTTGAGTTAAGAAACTGCAAGGGTAAAAGTACCCTGATGGCAGTTAAATACAATTCTCCCAACGTAGCTGGGATGTGGACCATAGATTACAACGGGAAATAGAAAAGACGTGTCAAAAGGGCAAAGTTATGATAGATGTGGGAGATTTCAACAAGCAACTCAATTGGGAAAATCAGGTTGGTAATGTATCTCAAGGGAGTGAGTTTGTTGAATGCCTAGGAGATGGCTTTTCAGAGCAGCTTGTTGTTGAGCCTACTAGGGGATGAGCTATTCTGGACTGGGTGTTATATAATGAACCAGAGGCGGTTAGGGAGTTTAAGGTAAAAGAATCCTTAGGAGGCAGTGATCGCAATACGATTGATTTCAACTTGAAATTTGATAGGGAGAAAGCAATGACAGATGTAGCAGTATTTCAGTGGAGTAAAGAAAGTTACAGAGGAATGAGAGAGGAGTAGGCCAAAGTAAATTGGAAGGAGATGCTGGCAGGGATCACAGCAGAGCAGCAATGGCGCGAGCTTCTGGGAAAATGAGGAAGGTGCACGATAGATGTATTCCAAAAACAAAGAAATGCTCAAATGGCAAAATAGTACAACTGTGGCTGAAAAGGGAAGTGAAAGCTAGTGTAAAAGCAAAAAAGAGGAGATACAACAAAACAAATAGCAGGAAGACAGAGGATTGGGAAGCTTTTAAAAACCTACAGAAAGCAACTAAAAGAATCATTAGGAGGGAAAAGCTGAAATATGAAAGCAAGCTAGCAAACAATATCAAAGTGGATAGTAAAAGCTTTTTCAAGTATGTAAAAGAAAATAAAAAAGAAATGAGTGGGATATAGGAGCACCAGAAAATGAGGCCAGAGAAATAATAACAGGGGACAAGGAGATGGCAGATGAACTAAATGAGTATTTTGCATCAGTCTTCACTGTGGAAGACACTGGCAGTGTAGCAGATGTTGAAGGGTGTGAGGGAAGAGAAGTGAGTGTAGTTATTATTACAAGGGAGAAAATGCTCAAAAAGCTGGAAGACCTAAAGGTACCTCATCCGGGCCAGATAAACTGCACCCTAGTTCTGAAAGAGATAGCGGTAGAGATTGTGGAGACATCAGTAACCATCTTTCAAAAAAAAATCATTGGACTCTGGCATGGTGCCAAAGGACTGGAAAACTGCAAATGTCACTCCATTCTAAGAAAGGGGGAAGGCAGCAGAAAGGAAATTATAGACCAGTTAGCCTGACCTCAGCAGTTGGGAAGATGTTGGAGTCCGTTGTTAAAGGATGAGGTTATGGAGTACTTGATGACACAGGACAAGATAGGACAAAGTCAGCGTGGTTTCCTTAAGGGAAAATCCTGCCTGACGATCCTGTTGAAATTCTTTGAGGAGATTACACTTAGGATAGATTAAGGGAATGCTGTGGATGTTGTATAATTGGACTTTCTGAAGGCCTTTGACAAAGTGCCGCACCCAAGGCTGCTTACCAAGTTAAGAGCCCATGGTATTATAGGAAAGTTACTAACATGGTTAGAGCATTGACTGATTGGTAGGAGGCAGTGAGTGGGAATAAATGGATTTTTTTCTGATTGGCTCCCAGTGACTAGGGGTGTTCTACGGGGGTCGGTGTGGGACCACTTTTTATGCTGTATATCAATGACTTAGATGATGGAATAGATGGCTTTGTTGCCAGGTTTGCAGATGACACAAAGGTTGGTGGAGGGGCAGGTAGTGTTGAGGAAACAGGTAGGCTGCAGAAGGACTTGGAGAGATTCCAAGAATGGGCAAGAAAGTGGCAAATAAGATACAATGTTGGAAAATGCATGGTCATGTACTTTGGTCATATAAGTAAATGTGCAGCCTAAACTGGGAGAAGATCCAAAAATCTGGGATGCAAAGGGATTTGGGAGTCCCTGTGCAGAACATACTAAAGGTTAACTTGCAGTGGTGAAGAAGGAATGTTAGCATTCATTTCAAGCGGTCTAGAATACAAGAGCAGGGATATGATGTTGAGGCTTTATAAAGCACTGCTAAGGCCTCACCTTGAGTATTGTGAAATGTTTTGGGCTCCTCATCTAAAGAAAGATTTGCTGGCAATGGTGAGGGTTCAGAGGAAGTTCACAAGGATGATTCCAGGAATGAAAGGGTTATCATACAAGGAACGTTTGATGGCTCTGGGTCTGTACTCACTGGAATTTGGAAGGATAAGGTTGGATCTCATTGAAACCTTTCAAATGTTGACAGGCTTAGAAAGCATAGATGTGGGAAGGACATTTCCTATGGATGGGGAGTCTAGGATAAGAGGGCACAACCATAGGATAGAGGGACATCCATTTAAATCAGATACAGAGAAATTTCTTTTGCTAGAGGGTGGTGACTTTGTGGAATTTGTTACCATAGTCAGCTGTGGTGGCCGGGTCGTTGGGTGTATTTAAAGCAGGGATTGATAGGTTCTTGATTGGACATGGCATCAAAGGTTATGGGGAGAAAGCCGGGGAGTGGGGTTGAGGAGGTGGGGAAGAAGTATCAGCCATGATTGAATGGCAGAGCAGACTTGATGGGGCAAATGGCTTAATTTTGTTTCTATGTCTTACGGTCTTATGATTAAGACATTGTGGATTTCACTGTTTTATATACTGTAAGATTTTTGATATTGTTTAGTCTTGTGAAAGGTGAGAAGATTTCCTTTTGGTCACATTTCCAGTTTCTGAAGCCCTTAAATGCTGCTGTATGTGTGTGGATCTTGAATGGTGCAAAGGGAATACGGGCATTGAGATGCATATCAATGGACCCTGTGTTGGTGGTGAGGAATATAATGCAGTATTTATCATTGGCTGTTACAGCCCCGTGGGATTTCTTTTATGTCTTGATACATTCTTGACTTTAACCAATTTTGGCAGCCAACAGGATGATTTTTTTTGTAATATGAACTACATTTATGTGGCATGGTTCAGTTCAGAGTTCTAAGGGCTGTTGCCTGTTCAAGTATTATCCCTACTCATAATTTCAAAACACTTAAAAGTTCTTTTGCTGACATGTGACAAATCAAGAAGATCAGCATTATCAGTAAAATTACAAGTGTTTAGGCGTTCTTGTATCAGTCTTTATCTTTGAGATATAAATTTTATTTTTAAATAGCAAGCAAATCTTGTGATGGATCGATGACTTTACCACCTACACTTATGCCAGTTGGATCCCTGCCTCTCATATTCATCTGTAAAATGGAATAACTGATGTGTTTGGTAAAATAAATTGCAATCATTGTACTATAATAATCCTTTAGAATTGTATTTGGTATAAAATGTGAGCTTTTTTGATTTAGATCATTCATTTGAACCTTTTTTAAGTTTGCTTGGCATCTTTTATTCAAGGCATGGATTTCCATTTTTCATGAATTGCGGATTTCATCTTTTTAATTTTTCACGAATGCATGATGGGGTTGCGAGTACAGTTGATTCACAAAGCACTTTATGTTTGCCAGGATCACTGATTTTTAGATTAGCCTGGCCCTGCGACTGAGTCTCTGAGTGATGCTTTGTGTTCTAGTTCGCTTTAACACTGCTTCAGTGGACTTACGGATCAAAGTGCAATGCGGGGATTAATTTGAAATACTGAGCCAGCCATTAAGGGGAATTACATCCTGGTGAATATCTGTCATAACTTCATGCTGCAGTTTATGGAATTGTTACAAGTTGGTAGAGAAGGTTCAGTGAGTCTGAAGATACAGTTAACACGGAGATCAACAGTAATTCTAATTTTATGCAGCTTTAACATCTTGTGTATGAAAGGAGCAGTTTGCCTTGAGACATGGAACTAGGCATTTTTATTCTGTAACTGAGGTAGTTCCTAAATATTGCACATCATACCTCACAAAAATACAGGCATAAAGTGGGGGTTATCGTTTCTTAGCTAGTGAGCTTCGAATTTATTATCAACTTGAGTGAAGATGAGGTATAGTGTTCCTTCTAATTGGTTCCTTATGCATGCAGTGTTCTACTTTGAAGCTGCTATAATCAGAAATATCTTGTAACTCTATCTGCACATTGTTCGTAGTTAGAGAGCAAATCATTTTATTTTCCCTTCAGCCTATTATGTAATATGCTAATTAAGCCCTCATAGGAGTAGTAGTTGAGGGGTTAAAACCTATAATTATTCAAATCTTTCAGGCTTTCCTACCAGTTTGCGATAATTTGATGAGGAAGTTCACTGTAATTAAATATTCAAATTATGAATAAGTGTCAATATGGCTTCCTATAGCCTGGGAATGATGATTAATTGTGTTCGAAACTCTAGTGGCTGCTCTAATCTGGGGCAAACGGTTACAGTTGATTATTTCTGTGCAATGCTTGCCATGTTTTTAGTTTTAGAATTTAGAGTGGTAATTGATTTGCCATATGTTGCACAAGTGCAGGTATTTAGAAGATGTGTATTTGCAGAACTCTGGGAATTTTTAATTATAATGTTCATTCTTCTTCTGGCAGGCAATTTTTAATTTTTTTTAACATCATGCTTTAAAATCCTCACTTGGCACATAAAGCCTGTGGTATTTGAATTACTGTTACATGCCTCTGTTACAGATTACTTCAAGTGTGCATATGTATTAAATGTAAGGCTGCAGTCATAATAGCACATTTGTATCTGGTTCTGGAGACCTGTTTAGGCAAGGTAACATTATAACTCAAGGCTTGAGGTCCTGATGTTTTCTTTTGACTGATCTAGTCAGAGATGCCTCCAGGAGGATATCATGTACTAGTTAGTCTCCAGGCCAATTGAAGGATAAGTGTAGCGTGAAGCTGAGAATAAGGAGCTCATGTACCTCTTCGGACATTTTTGATGACGTCAGTGAGATTGATACTGAGGATTTATTTTATGACTTGGTATGGAAACGCCAATGCCTAAGAGCAGAAAAGCCTACAAAAAGTGATGGACACAGCCCAGTCCATCACAGGAAAAGCCCTCCTGACCATTGAGCATATCTACAAAGAGTGCTGCCACAAGAAAGCAGCATCTATCATTAAGGACCACACCACCCAGACCATGCTCTCTTTGCACTGTTGCCATTGGGAAGGAGATACAGGAGCCATAGATCCCACACCATCAGGATCAGGAACAACCATCAGACTCCTGAATCAGTGCGCTTAATTTCACTCACTGCAACTCTGAACTGTTTCCACAACCTATAGACTCCCTTTAAGGACTCTACAACTAGTGTTGTCAGTATTATTTATTTACTTATTTATGTGTATTATTATTTGTTTCTTATTTATGTTTGCTCAGTTTGTCGTCTTTTGTACTTTTGTTGTTCGTTAGTCTTTGTGTGTAGTTTTTCATTCATTCTATTGTATTTCTTTATTCTATTATGAGTGCTTGCAAGTAAAAGAATCTCAGGGTTTTATATGGTGACATATATAGTGGTGCTGGAAAGTTTGTGGATTCTGTAAAATTTTCTCTACTTCTGCATAAATGTAACCTAAAATGTGATCAGATCTTCATGAAAGTTCTAAAGCTAGATAAAGAGAACCCAATTAAATAAATAGCACAAGAACATTATACTTTTACATTTATTTATTGAGAAAAATGATCTAATATTACATGTATTTGTTGGAAAAAGTACGTGAACCTTTGCTTTCAGTAACTGGTGTAAGCCCCTTGTACAGGAATAACTTAAAATAAACATTTCAGGTGACTCTTGATCAGTCTTGCACATCGGCTTGGGAGAATTTTAGGCCATTGCTCCTTACAAAACTGTTTCACCTCTGGACTGTTGGTGGGCTTCCTCACATGAACTGCTTGCTTCCGGTCCTTCCACAACATTTCTATAGGATTAAAGTCAGGACTTTGACTCTGGCATTCGAAAACACAAATTTTCTTCTTTTCAAAACAATCTGTTATTGATATACTCTTGTCTTTTGCATTATCCAACTTTTGTTCAGCTTCAGGTGACGGACTGCTTCCTTGACATTCTCCTGTAAAATGTCTTCATACAATTTTGAATTCATTGTTTCCTCAGCAATTGCAAATATGTCCAGGCCCTGAGGCATCAAAGCAGCCCCAAACCATGAAGCTCCTTCCACCGTGCTTCACAGTCGGGATGAGGTTTTGGTGTTGGTGTGCAGTGCCCTTTTTCCTCCAAACATAGCAATGTGGATTTCTACCAATAAAGTTCAACTTTTGCCTCATTTGTCCACAAAACATTGTCCCAGAAACACTGGAAAGCATCTGGGTAGTCTTTTGCAAATTTGAGACGTGCAGCCAAGATTTTTTGGAGAGCAGTTGTTTCCTGTGTGGTGTCCTTTCATGAACACCATTCCTGGTCAGTGTTTTTCTTATAGTGGACAGGATGAACAGAGACTATAGCAAGTTCTAGAGATTTCTGCAAGTCTTGCTGTTACCCTTGGGTTCTTTTTCACTTCCTTCAGCTTTTGGTGTGATCTTTGCAGGATGCCCACTACTTGGGAGAGCAGCAACAGTACTGAGTTTTCTCCATTTGTAGACGATTTTTCTTACTGTGGACTGATGAACACTCAGGTCTTCAGAAATGCTTTTGTAGCCTTTTCCAGGTTAATGCATCTCCTCAATTCTTCTAAGGTCCTCTGAAAGTTGTTTTGATTGAGGCATGGCACACATAAACAGATCTTTCTTCAGAAGAACATGTTCTGAGAGTAACCTGACGGTGCCTCTTTTTTTTTAAGAGGGCAGGGCACCTCTAGAACCCACACCTCCAATCTCAGCTCATTGATTGGAACACGACTCCAGTTAGTTTTTATGGAAGGCATTACCCCGGAGATTCATATCCTTTTTCCAACAAATACATGTAGTATTGGATCATTTTTCTCAATAAATAAATAAATGAATAAGTATAATGTTTTGTGTATTTATTTAATTGGGTTCTCTTTATCTAGTTTCAGGACTTACATGAAGATCTGATCACATTTTAGGTCTTATTTATGGAGAAATAGAGAAAATTCTACAGGGTTCACAAATTTTTAACACTACTGTACCTACCTTGAAAATAAATTTACTTTGAATTTTGATTAAGTGAATCTGACTCACAGGTTTTTTTAATATTAGAAGATGTTCATAAGAGGAAGCAGGATGTCATATTTTCTGATCTGTAGCTTCTTGTCTGATAGCGGGTTGACAAATCTCAAATCATGTCTCAGGTTAAGGAGTCCATACACAAATTGCTGGAGGAACTCAGCCAGGCAAGCACCATCTATGGAGGGTAATAAACAATCAACGCTTCAGGCCAAGGCTCTTCATCAGAATGAGTTCTTCATTTACTGTTTATTCCATCCATAGATGCTGCCTGACTTGTTTTGCTCCTCCAGCAATTTGTGTGAGTGCATGCGTTACTCTAGATTTCCAGCAACTGCAGAACCTCTTTTGACCAGGTTAATGGGTCAGTGGTTTAGCAAAATGATGGGGAAACATTATTTCTTAGGTGTCTCAGTCATTATTCCTCTGATCTTGAGCTGATAAATCTCTTGGTGTTGGTGGTTATGGATGCAGTGCAGGCTATGACATTGATAGGTGGAACACGCTCAAATGGCTGAATTATCAACTACTCCTTTTTCAATTTAAAACCTTAATAGGAACCTGGTATATCTGCAAATGGAAAAAAATCTTGGCCCTTCATTCACTCAAAATTTACTTTGAATTTTGATCAAGTGAACCTGACTCACAGGTTTCTTTAAAGAATGTGGATTGTATTTGAAGCTGTAGTGCAGGAGTTCCCAACCTGGGGTCCCTGGATCCCCTCTGTTAATGGTAGGGTCATGGCATTAAAAAAAGTTGGGAACTCTAGTCCCAGTGGATTCTTGGGTAACTCTTTTAATTTGTGCAAGGGTTGTGGGTTTTGGTAAATGAGTAAATGCATTTTATAACTTGACTAACCAAAATATCTGCAAATGAGTGGCCAAGTAAGATGTATTATGAAGAATGGTCATTGATGCATGGTCTTCAGACAGTACTAGAGATAGACTGGGAGACTTATTCTGAATCGAGTGCAAAGGCTTTATTGCACTACAGGGAGTAAGAAACACTGGTAATTTCCCTAGAATTATAACTTTTAATGCCTATGTCTGAAGTAATTATTGGTATAGGCATGAAGTTTTTTTTTAAAAACTGGCTACTGGCAAGGGAGGAAAAACCTCTTTGTGAAATGGCTTCATCATGTGTGTTTGTTAAATACTTCCTGTGTACTTCACCATTAAGTAGATTGCCAGGCCTACTTGAATGAAGTTATGAAATAATTAACTTTAGATTGATCTTTCTATAAGAACTTTTAATTCCATTAGGTTTGTCTTATTACCTTGCAATTCCCTGCTGATCTGCGAACATATCTGTCACTGACATGAATGTACCACAAATTACTGCAAGTTAATATTTTAGGGCAATAAGATTTCCTACAATAACCCAGCATTGTTGACTTTACAGGACTTTTGTTTCTCGTAGATTTAAATAACTTTCTATTGAATACATAATTATGTAAAATAGCACAATTTTTCCTTTACTATATCAGTTTGTTGTGACTGTTAGTGGAGCACTAGCAATGTCAGTGCAATGAAATTTTGGTAGCGAAACAAAAGGAAATGTTTTCCTGTGGAAAACATTCACTGGAGGCCAGTGTGCTATTAAATTCCACACAAATACAACAGTAACCGGAGATGGATATTATAATTACAGTAACGATTCATGTTATTTATAACTACTATATGATAATATTATCAGGGAAAGTGAAACTAATCATAATGGCATATCTAGGATTATTATGAGTTGCAAACTCAGCCAGCTCCATCATAGACACTGGCCTTTCCTGCCTAGAGGACATCATCAAAAGACGATGCCTCAAAACGACAGCATCCAAAATTAAGGACAACCATCATCCAGGACATGTTCTCTTCTTATTACTACCAACAGAGAGGAGGACAGGAGCCTGAAGATACACACACAATGCTTTAGGAACAGTTTCTTCCCCGACAATATCAGATTTCTAAACGAACAATGAACCAAGCCATGAACACTATCTCACAATGTTTGCTGTTTTTCCACTATATATTTAACTTCATGTATATATGTGTGTATGTAATCTTATTGTAATTTATAGTTTCTTTTTACATTGCGCTGTACTCCTGCCATGAAACAACAAATTTCATGACATATATCAGTGATATTAAATCTGATTCTCATATTCAGAATGGATCACAGTAAAATGATGGCTTGTACTTTCTCGTGATCAGCCCATGAATCCTGTCAGATGGGGTGTGCCCAGACACAGTGGTCATTCTGGGTCCAATTAGGAGTGCTTTTGTATGCCTTTTTTATGATCACAAGTCACTACTGGATACTGAGAACATCAAGTACTGAAGGACTATCCCTACAGTGATTTACTAGACAGCACTGGAGCTGAACTTATTGTGTACCGTCATTGTGTTGTCGCCTAGACTTGTATACAATTGGATAGTGTGGAGTACAAGTGATAGTCTTGGAAGTTTTTATTGTGATCGTGAGACTCTGTTGGACATTGAAAACGTAGAATATTACAAGTCCAGTTGACTGGTTAATGATGAGATTGACCGTGGGAGAGCTACGTTGCCATGGCTCTATTGAGGACTAGTTCTAGGTTGCTGGAGAGCTGATCAAGGGAGGAGATGCTGTGGTGGTGTGGGAGAGCCTCTGTGGGGCATGCTTGATTCCTTACTGGCTGGGGACTGGCCTTCAGTATACTCCTTTGTTCGCTTGATGCTGCCCTCCAGTGTTTTTTCGGTGGAAGACCAGGTTGCACCCGGACAGCTTGCTGTCAATCTACCCATGCCACTCAGGGACTTTTTTCTCTTCATGACTATGTTTTTTTCTGCAATTGTAACTATCTGTGCTATGTACTGTTGGTAATGTGTTTTGCACTTTGGCCCCAGAAGAACTTTATTCCGTTTGGCTATATTCATGTACGGTTGAATGATAATTAAACTTCAATTTTGTATTTGTCCTGGAAACAGCTTGGGCTTGAAGCCAGAAGCTCGTGTGCGATTTGAACTGAGGAATTGCACCATTGTTCTTTGGATGAAACAGACCATTTGATTTTGTCAGATACAACCTAAAATGCATATGGTGTCGCCCTCCACTCCAAATAATGAAAACCACCAAAACATTCTTGTAGTAATCAGTGTAATAATGGGATATAATATTATTCTGCAGACACACTTATTTCAAGGGCAGGTATTGACAGATAATATGAAATTTTGTTACTATATTTGTTTGAAACATGGAAAATACAGAGGACAGTAATTGTAGAATTTGTTTTTTCAGATATGAATTTTAGAAGAGCATTTTAAGCTATTAAGGGGGAGCTTTTGATTGTTGTTGGCCTGTCACTGGTTGTACTGGTTTAGTTTGAGAGTTGATGAATTATCACACAGAAACTGTAGATATAATTTGTTTTTGTCAACATCTCAAGAGCACCAATGTTGCTTTATTCTTGGATTTTTAGGCAATTCCACTTCAACTGAAATAGTTCTAATTATATAATGTGACACCTCTACATTGCTACCTGTACATTTTGATTTGTACAAAAATTCTCTGGTAAGCAGTCTACAAAACAAGTGGCTTCTGTAAAGGAGGCCCCTCTAAGAATATGAAAAGGCACTAAATGTTTTTGAATTTAAAAAATAGGTATTATTAAAATATGATTTGTCTTTTTAGTATATGAATAAAAACAGTTACTTTCCTTAAGCAGTAAGGCTGACCAACAACTCCACCCACAAACTCTGCCACTATTTTATTATTTCCTGTCAAGCACATTATTTACAGCTTAGCAACACTTTATGGACATAGTCAATCTATATATATATATATATATATATATAAGCTATCTTACATATTTATATTTATTGTGTTTTTTATTATTATTGTGTTCTTCATCTTTTGTGGATTTTCAAGTACTGTATTGGATCTAGAGTAGCAATATTTCATTCTTCTTTACACTTGTGTACTGGAAATGACATCAAACAATCTTGAATCTTGAAATGTAGCAATCAATTTGCACACCCAAGATCCAAAAAAAAACCATAATGAGGGAAATGACAAAATAATCTGGTTTATGATTACTCATTGAGGATTAAAATTGCACAGAACACCAATAATCCTCCTCCACACTTTGACTAGTGACAGAGACTCTTGTATATCAGCCTGATCAAGTAATCAGAATTTAGACTTGATGTTTGAAACAGAAAAAAAACAGTATGTCCAACTGTAGCTGTTTCTCAAAATCACACTGAAGTAACAGCTGAGATATGTCTAAGCAGTTGGACTTGAAACCGTGACCCACGTGGGAACACGTATATGAAATGGACAGGATTTGTCACATGTACGTGTGTCATTTACTTTAAAAAAAAATTAGTGAGGTCTGTGCTTGGGGCAGCCTCCAAGTGTCGCCATGCTCCCATGCCAACATAGCATGCTTGAAACTTAAACAACCTGACCTATACGTCTTTGGAATGTGAGAAGAAACTGGAGTACCTAGAGGAAGCTCACACGACTACAGGGAGAACATACAAACTATTTGCAGATCGTGGCAGGAATTGAACACCAATCTTACAGCTGTTAAATGTCAGAAAACCTATTAAATGATGTTTAAAATAAGCATTTATAAATACATTCCTGAAAATCTATGGACAAATTGCATGCCTATGTCAAACCCGTAAATCTTCAGGTCAGAAATTTCAGAGCCTTGTTGGCACTGCACCGTAATTTCTGGCCATTTCTGTCGAATGTGTATTCTATCTGCTTAAATAACTATTAGATTATGCTCTTATATATGACTTGAACTTGTTGAGGATTGATCTGCAAACTAGTGTTTACTTCCCCATCACCTCCCCAACATTGATTTTGTTTTTAAATAAAGGAAAAATTTACTCAGCAAGTTTAGGATATGGTTAATACTGAAATCTAGAGTTGTGTGGGGAATCCTGGTATGAACCCACATGTTGTTAGTTTATGCTTCGGTGGACTTGAATGTTCACCAAATATTTCACCATACCATCTGTCCATGTTTTCAACTTAAGTGACCTGCTTTTCCTACACTGTACTTTTTTCCAGAATTCAGTAACAACAAAAAACAATTACTTTGTATTTAACTGCTTACAGCATACATTCAGTGGCCACTTTATTAGGTACACACGTACACCTGCTAGATAATGCAAATATCTAATTAGTGGCAGCAATCAAACTCTGCTGGTGTTATAAAGCAATTGCACCGTCTGTGACGCTACCATGCCACCCGCAACTTCAATGATAAAAATGAGAGGACCTCTCATTTGTGCAATATTTAATAATTTAGTATGGAGAAAGCTTTTATTTCAGGAAATGTTATGGGTTGTATTTTGCCACGCAGTGTCATTGGTTCATTGTTTCCAAGAAATGGACATGCGTAAAGTCATCACATTTGTCAACCTGTGTCAAAGATGACTTCTGGTTTCAAAGCAATTTACTATTTAAAAAGTGGAACAAGCCTTTCACAAAGATATTAATGGATAGGGAATGTTCATTAGAGCTAGCAAATCCTCTTGTGAGATTGATGGCCAGCTGTTTAAAATTCACAACCAACCTGTGCTTGGTCTTAGACTATGTAAGTATAAATTAATGGGATAAGAGGAAACTATGACATATCTGAGGAAATATAATAAGATGCACGTCATTGGGGAGAGCAAAGGAATTTTTCACAAGAAATAGCTGCTGATGTGCAAAATCCTTTAGTTTTTAATATTAGTGACCCTTTTTGTGAATTATACTTCAGCAAAAATGTAGATTCCTGGTAAAAATTGGCATGGGCTTGTGTAATTTTAAAGAATTTGGGTAGGAAGTTGCAACTAACAGCCGCTTTAAAAAAATTAAGGCAGTTTTAGCAAATCATGAAGATTTTGAAACATTTCTCATTGATTTATCAGTCTCAATTTCTGAAGAACAAAGATCTGGGTTTTACAGATTTCCAGCAGTTCTGTTGCAGACTGACAAAGAAATTCTGCCTTTTAAAGTTACTTTAATACTTGCATCTCCGCACAACCTGCAAATTTAGCTGTGGCTGCTGCTTTAAATGTGACTGTGATCCTTGCAGTTGTCTTTAACTCCTGGATTTAACACAGTCTGTAAGGTGTTTTCTCCTGATGTGATGTGGAATTGGCTCTAAAATTGACAGCATGGAACCCTTCATTATCCTTTGACTGGAAAGTTTTTAATTTCCTGGGGTTTATTTGATATTTTGATATGTAATGCAGCATCACTTTGGTTTGTAGCCTGATGTCACCCCCCAGTCAAAAATCAAATTAGTATTTCTGTTTGAAATCTAAATAGTAATCTTCTGTTTAAAACTGCTTTGGCTGTTTACTTATTGCACCCAGTCAGAACCAAGTATATTATCACTGAAATGTTGTGAAATTTGTTGTTTTGTGGCAGCTGTACAGGGTAAGACATTAAAAAAGATGCTGTAAGTTATAATAAAAAAATGAATAGTGCAAAAGAGGAATTGTGTGGTGATGTTCATGAGTTCATAGAGCAGAATCAGTGTCAGCTTTGTTATTACTGACTGAAATTTGTTGTTTTGCAGTAGGGGTATACAGTGCAATACAAAAAAAATCATAGGTTACAAGAAGAAATATAGTATAATAAGTAAATAGTGTGAAAATAGAGAAAAATAATGAGTTTGTGTTTATGAACTGTTCAGAATTCTGATGGCAGGGGGTAAGAAGCTGTTCCTAAAATGTTACGTGCATGTCTTCAGGCTCCTGCATCTTCCCCCTGAGAGTAGCAATGTGAAGAAGGCATGTCCCAGATGGTGAGGGTCTTTAATGGTGGAGGCTGCCTTTTTTGAAGGCACCTCCTTTTGAGGATGTCCTTGATGATGGGTAGAGTTGTTCCTGTGATGGAGCGGATTGAGCCTACAACCCTCTGCAGCCTCTTTTGATGTTGTGCTTTGGAGCGTACGTACCAGGCGGTGATGCAACCAGTCAGAATTCCTTTCATGGTACATCAGTAGAAATTTGCTAGAGTCTTTCTTGAAATACCAAATCTCCTCTTCTGTATCATTTCTCTCAGGCTTGCGCTGAAGCACTGCTTTTTGCAAGCCTTGAGAAATACCCTGATCTGTGAAATCAAATCATTATTTTTCATGGATGGGGAATTGTGATAACTAATTTGGACATAGCATAATTTCACAAACAGCAAGAAAACAAGGAAGCAAATAAGTTTTTTTTTAGTGATGGAGATGGATAGTATTGGCCAGAACCCTGTGATAAGTCTTCTGCATACAATTACATATACATTGGATTCTGGTTAATCGGGACACATTGGGACCAGTACATTTTGGCCCAATTCAGCGGTGGTCCTAATAGGCTGAAGTTTCATGGAAATAGAAAGATATATTTTTTTAAAAATCAAGCTACTATTTAACTGTGTAACAAAATATGTATTTCAATGAAATGCAGAACAGATTAGGGCACTACCAATGCTACTACAGTGCCATAAAACTGTATTAGTTCCTTATAGTTATCAATGGAAGAATTCCTCCAATGTATGTTGCCGTGTTTTTTGACTGTGAATGAACAAAATCAGCTCAGCCACCTAGTGCAGATAATGAACTGCCTTCATACAATGCTTTCAACAGTTGCGTCCTCAAATCTTCATTTTCATTGTAATATTCAAGATAATTGCCAATACCTTCAAATTCAAAAACTTGTTGAAGTAGTGAAATCATTTCATTTTTACTCCTGGCTGTTTCAGGCAACTCCAAGCCCGAATGCTTGAAACTACAATGAGTAAAACAGCTCCAAATTGTCTCGCTGCTTATCCTCGCCAACTATCAACGACAGAAATTGTTGCTTTTTAAACAGAAACACTCAAAACTGATGCTATTTAAAAACAGTTTTCTGTAAACATGGTGTAATGTCTAATAACCACTCAAGTACTCACAACTGATGCTTGTTAGAAACTCAAACACCAGGAAATCTGCAGATGCTGGAAATTCAAGCAACACACACAAAATGCTGGTGGAACGCAGCAGGCCAGGCAGCATCTATAGGAAGAAGTACAGTCGACGTTTCGGGCCGAGTCCCTTCGTCAGGAGTAGTACTTCTTCCTATAGATGCTGCCTGGCCTGCTGCATTCCACCAGCATTTTGTGTGTGTTGCTAGTTAGAAACCGTTTGGCAGTTCAGCAACAGTTTCCTGTCTCAATTAAATGATGTAATGTTCCAAATAAATGAAAGGAATCCTGGCTATTTTCTAGATTAGCTTTTGTTTTTTAAGAATTGTCCCAAATAAGTGGCTGCCCCAATTAACCTATGGCCCAATTAACAGGAATTAATGTATTTGGGAGTGCTGATGGCATTTGAGTTTAAAAGCTCATCTCAAGGACAGCTCCATAATTTCACTGTGCTTAAACAGTCAGTCTGGGTCATGTGCTCAGTTCTCTGGAATGTGGGTTGTACCTGTAACCTACTGACTGAAAAGCAGAAGTAACACAAATTAATTCATTTGTCATGTTTATCAACAGATTTCTATTAAATTATTTTTGTCAATAATTATTTTAATATAAAAAAATGAGTAGCAAATCCTGATGTGCTAGTTCTCATGAAGAGTCTTGGCCTGAAATGTGGACTGCTTTTCCCTCCATAGATGTTACCTGACCTTCAAATTCTTCATAGTTCCTAACTTGTTGAACTAGCAAAATCATTTCATTTTTACTTTTGTGACCATTAGGCGCTCCACTCTGCTTTGAGCGGACTGTTTTTAAATAGCATCTGTTGCGTGTGTTTGTATTCAGAAAGCAGTGATTTTTGTCACTGAGAGTTGGCGAGAAGTAAGCATTAAGACAATTTGGAATTGCTTTGTTGACTGCAATTTCAAGCATCCAGGCTTGGAGATGCCAAAAACAGCTAGGAGCGAAAATGAAGCGATTTCACTACTTCAACAAGTTAGGGACTACAAAGAATTTGAAGGTCAGGCAGCATCTATGGAGGGAACAAACAGTCCACATTCCAGGCTGAAACTCTTCATCAGAACTAGCACATCAGGATTTGCTACTCATTACTCATTTTTTACATTAAAATAATTATTGACCAAAATAATATAATAGAAATCTGTTTATAATCATGAGAAAGTCTGTAGATGCTAGAAATAGAAAGCAACATACACAAAATGAGGGAGGAACTCAGCAGGTCAGGCAGCATCAGTGGAAATGAATGAACAGTCGAAGTTTCAGGCTGAGACCCTTCGTCAGGACTAGCCAGAAGGAGGGTCTCAACTTGAAACGTCAACTGTTTATCATTTCCATAGATGCTGCCTGACCTACTGAGTTCCTCCAGCATTTTCTGTGTAATTCCAAGAGTAAACTACCTTTGAAAACTTGAACTCTGTGTAGTGGTTTCTTAAATTCCATTTTTTAATGATGTGCATTTTAAAAAAAAGGTTTGAAATGGTCTCCTATAATTAATGGGGAAACTGATCTTTTCTTTTGTTCCAGGCACATATCTTTGACACTTCCTGCCAGTTTCCGAAATAAGGTGCCTGGTACCAGGCCAGACTTTGAACACCAGACCTCCAGCCTATATGCCATATCAGGTGAGTCGTAAAAGGCATCAGTATCTCGCATCAACATTCCTTTTTTTTCAGGTTAAAAAAAACTATATGCCACATTAGCATACCCTAATTGTGGAAGCACAGTTTTTAATGATATAGTTTGATCAATTCCACTGAACAAGAAATAATCTTATAATTAGGGAACTAAAGTTGTTGGATATTGCGAGGTCACCTGAAAACATTAGTGTAATGCAAATGAGACCCAGCTGCTTCCTTCTTTCCAACTGCTCACCCTTTTGACCTCTACAAAAGTGCTCCAGGGGAGTTTTCTGTATCTTCTACTTACATTTCCAGGGATTTTTGTCTACAATAAATTAAAATGCCTCTTGGTTTTAAAGAAAAGATTTTTTTATATTCTGCAGTAGTTCTGACATGCCTTATTGATAAACCATTGCTCAAAGTAGCATTAATTGGAAAAGCCTGGCTATAAAAGATTTTATACATCTATATCTCAGTAATAAAATGCTTGCTTTCATGGCAATTTTGTGAGACTCCAACGCAGTTAAGGAATGCTTTAGTTTATTTTTTCAAAGCTCAGAAATGAAATGGATGATCTCTGAATTACAAAGCATTTTCCTTGTGTAGCTTTCAGCTGGTTTAAAGATAAACCGTTCAGTACATAACAAGCAGAATTGTTCATACTTAAAAGGTGCTAAAAAACTTGATTTTGACTAGTTGTTTTCAAATCAGTAATTCAGAAAATTAAGTACATTATTTATTGCTGATTTGTTGCCAGGTTTGCTATGAAGACTTGTTCATACTCAAAAATGCTAAAAAGCTCCATTTTGATTAGTTTAAAAAAAATCAGTGCATTTATTCAAAAGATTCAAAGTATGCATACAGAATGCAGCTCTAAGATGTATCCTCCTGCAGGCAGCCACGAAACAAAGAAACACCATGAAACATATTCAAGAAAACTTCAAACACCCAATTTGCGATAAAACAAATAACGCAAATGGCAAAAAGTAAGCAAACAACATGTAGAATATCAAATTTCAAATCAGTACTATTTCGTTTAGTTCATTTCAGCACTGCACACGAACCAGTGCAGGCAACAGGCCATTCTTCACTGAAGTGCCCCATTCTACATCAATTGCCCCGATTAAACCACTGAAAAACTGCAAAAAACGTAATCAAAATCCAGGAAAACATGCAACATGAACCCCGAAGTCCCCCAGAATGAGTCCTCAGCCTCTCCAATCAATCCTTGCAGTGCAGATCTCAAGTCAACTGCACTTTCCTCTGACAGCGGCAAGTGAGAGAGAGAGTGAGAGTAGTAGACTAGTCAAATGCAGGCAGTACCTGTCCTTGTCAACTTTAACCTTGCTCAGTGCCTTAATAAGTGTGAAACAATAGAATTGATCATGAGTTTGTGCCCTGTCTCCAAGCTATCAGGCCTCCATGCACCAAACCTCACCAAACTCCTTTCGAGACAGCAAAGGGATCGCTCAATTGGCCCCAAAACACATGATCAGAATGTAAATCACAGGTTCCAGTCACATACAGCTTAGTAGTAGAATCGTATTTGTAAGAAGGAGAAGTAGTAAGAGAAGTTGTTTCATGAACTGTCAGCAGGACGTTGCTGTTGGTCACGATGTTGGCTGGTACCATCTTGATCATCACCTCCGCCTACTTACTGACTGCCTGCCTGTTACGCTGCTGGCATTTAGGACAGCAATGAAGGTCCTCCATTTCTGCTCAGTGGTGTTCAGGACCTCCTCCATCATGCCAATAGCTTCCTTTCTGTTTTCACTGCGCCAGCCATGCAAGTCTTGGGTGGAGACTCTAGGAATATTGTCACACACAGTTGTAGAAGGACTCTTCGTTCATGTTTCTGTAACAGTTCTATTTGACCAGTCAGGGTTGTTAGCCCTGAGCTAAATTCCCAAACCTGGAGGACCGGTGGAGCACTCTTGGTCTGGCCTCTACACTTTGACCTGTTTAGTATGGGTGACCCTACCAAGATCCAAAGCATAAAGCCCTGACTCTAAACAGCATAGCTCTCAGTATCATTGAGACATGCAAGCTTCCAAACCCTGGGACAAGTTTGTGGTCCTATTCTGTAGATTTGCTGAGTGTGCCTACAAGAAAATGAATCTCAGGGTTGTACATAGTGACAGATGTATACTTTAATAATAAATTTGCTTAGAATTTTGGATCCTTGGATTTCAAAAGATTTAAGTACATTATTTATTGCTGATTTGTTAGCAGATTTGTCATCAAGAATTGAAATATAAATTAAAAATTCTGTTTAAAATGTTGAATCTTAACCATCATTGAATTTTAAAAATGCATCAGCAAGAAGTTAGCTCAGTAAACAGAATTATGTCTTTAATATGGTAGTGCTTTGTTCCTTTGAATGGGAAAGTGGTTGGAGTGTGAGTGCTGCAGGGATAGGCGAATGGAGGAGTGTACTTGTAAATAGCCAAAACTCTTAAATGAGCATATTTACTATTAATCATATGTTTTATGTTTGTTGCTGGGGTGGTGTTGACAGGTGGGCAGGTTTACTCTTGAAAAAACATGTGGGTGCTGTCAGGCATCAGGAAACAGGGTTGTTGGGATTGATGAATTGCCTGCTCTCTTGATTAAACCTTCAGTCAGTCGCAACAGCAAAACTAAAAACAGGATTTCGAATAGAATGTGTCAAATTCCTTTGGTTCTGGATTGTTGCAGGTGTCCCAGCTCGTATCATGTATTAGTAGAAAATGTGAATTCTGACACTTCTGTTGTTTGTGAATTATTTGCTTATTGGCAGCCACAGTGGAAACTATTGAAACCTTGTATGTATGTCATATGTCGATTCAGACTATGCTTGGGATTCTGGAAGATGAGGGGTTTTGTTGTGAAGGGAAAGGCGAATAAGTTTTCAAATGTCAGCTAACTTTTTAAAAGTTTTTGTCTTTTATAACTAAAGCTGTTAGATTAGCTTTATTTGTCGCACGTACATCGAAACATACAGTTAAGTGCATCGTTTGCATCAACGACCAACAGTCTGAGGATGCGCTGGGGCAGCCCACAAGTGTCGTCATGCATAATAGGCCCACAGCTTACTAACCCTAACCCGTATGCTTTAGAAAGTGGGAGGAAACTGGAGCACCTGGAGTAATTCCTGTGAACATGGGGAGAATGTACAAACTCCTTATAGACAGTGACAAGCATTGAACCCAATTGCTGGAGCTGTAAAGTGCTACACTAACTGCTGCATTACCATGCTGCCCTTGCCTATTGCCACTGTCCAGTGGTATTATATTGAAAGTACTAGTCTGGAGCTTAGTGACACCAGTGGGCTGCCTGAGCCTGGTGATGATGAGGAACTTTAATTTGCCTGAACTGCCAAGACTCAAACTCTGGGCCCTAAATGCTAGGGATGCTATTTGGCATCTGTGCAAGTCTTCCTTTATCATGAGAGTGGCAGTGCTTCATGCCCAACTTGAGCCACTAGACATGTTTAAAGTAAAGTATTGTTCTATGACTGTATGATTATGCCATCATAGACTGCCTTGATTCATTTTCTTGCAGGGCAAGACAATAAATACTGACCCTGAAAATAACCCTAGCATCTTGGGAGTAAATTTAAAGGTTGCATCTATAGAGTGAGGCAACTCGTTGTAAGCTGCTCCCTCCAATCCACTCATTACTTCTTCTGTAGGGAGACACGGTAGCATAGTGGTTAGTACAATAACTTTATAGCGCCAGTGATCATTGATCGGGGTTCAATTCCCGCTGCTGTCTGTAAGGAGTTTGTGTGTTTTCTCCATAGCTACTTGGGTTTCCTCTGGGTGCTCCAGTTTCCTCCCACATTCCAAAGACTTATGGTTACACTTAGTAAGTTGCGAGCCTGCTATGTTGGCACCAAAACCTGGTGAGGCTTGCAGGCATTCCCCAGCACAATCCTCAGACAGTGTTGGTTAGTTAATATAAAACGAGACATTTCACTGTATGTTTTACATGTGATAAAAATGTATATTCCAAGTAAGACATTTTCAAAGAGAAGGTCACCGTGGGTGACAAGTGAAGTCAGAGCCAAAGTAAAAGCAAAAGAGAGGGCATACAAGGAAGCCAGAGCTAATGGGAAGATAGAGGATTGGAGAACTTTTAAAAACTTGCAGAAGGAAACTAAGAAGGTCATTCGGAAGGAAAATGAATTATGAGAGGGAGCTGGCGACTAATATCAAAGAAGATACTATAAGCTTTTTTAAGTATATAAAGGGTAAAAGAAAGTCAAGGGTAGATATAGGACCAATACAAACTGTCACTGGAGATATTGTAATGAAAGATGCAGAGATGGCAGAGGAACTGAATGTGTATTTTGCATCAGTCTTCACAGTGGAAGATGTCTGCAGTATACCGGACATTTAAGAGTGTCAGGGAAGTGAAGTTTGTGCAGTGAAAATTACAACTGAGAAGGTGCTCAGGAAGCTTAATGATCTGAGGGTGGATAAATCTCCTGGACCTGATGGAATACACTCTCGGGTTCTTAAGGAAGTAGCTGGAGAGATTGCAGAGACATTAATGATGATCTTTCAAGTATCGATAGATTCTGGCATTGTACCAGATGACTGAAAATTGGAAATGTTACTCCACTATTTAAGAAGGGTGGGAGGCAGCAGAAAGGAAACTATAGACCTGTTAGCCTGACATCGTGGTTGGGAAATTGTTGGGAACGATTGTTATGGATGAGATTACGGAATACTTGGAGGCACATGACAAGATGGACCAAAGCCAGCATAGTTTCCTGAAAGGAAAATCCTGCATGACAAACCTACTGCAATTCTTTGAGGAAATTACAAGCAGGGTAGACAAAGGAAATGCAGTAGACGTGGTGCACCTGGATTTTCAGAAGGCCTTTGATAAGGTGCCACACATGAGGCTGCTTAGCAAGATAAGAGCCTGTGGAATTACAGAGAAGTTACTAGTGTGAGTGGAGCTTTGGCTGGTTGGCAGAAAACAGAGAATGGGAATAAAGGGATCCTATTCTGGCTGGCTGTTGGTTACCAGTGGAGCTCCATAGGGGTCGGTGTTGGGACTGCTGCTTTATACAATGTATGTCAACAATTTGGACTGTGTTATTAATGGATCTGTGGCTAAATTTGCCGATGATACAAAGATAGGTGGAGGAGCGGGTAGTGTTGAGGAAACCGAGAGCCTGCAGAAAGACTTGGATAGTTTAGGGGAATGGGCAAAGAAGTGGCAAATGAAATACAATGTGGGCAAGTGTATGGTCATGCACTTTGGTGTAAGAAATAAACAGGCTGACTATTATTTAGGTGGGGAGAGAATTCAAAATGCAGCAATGCAAAGGGACTTGGGAGTCCTTGTGCAGGATGTCCTAAAGGTTAACCTCCAGGTTGAGTTGGTTGTGAAGAAAGCGAATGCAATGTTGGCATTCATTCCTAGAGGTATAGAGTATAAGAGCAGCGATGTAATGTTGACACTGTATAAGGCACTCATGAGACCACATTTGGAGTATTGTGTGCAGTTTTGGGCTCGTTATTTTAGAAAGGATATACTGACATTGGAAAAGGTTCAGAGAAGATTCACGAAAATGATTCCAGGAATGAAAGGGTTACTGTATGAGGAATATCTGGCAGCTCTTGGGCTGTATTCCCTGCAGTTCAGGAGAATGAGGGGGGATCTCATAGAAACATTCTGAATGTTAAAAGGCCTGAACAGATTAGATGTGGCACAGTCATTTCCCATGGTAGTGGATTCCAGGACAAGAGGGCAGGACTTCAGGATTGAAGGATGTCATTTTAGAACTGAGATGTGGAGAAATTACTTTAGTCAGAAGGTGGTAAATCTGTGGAATTTGTTGCCACGAGCGGCTGTGAAGACCAGGTCATTGGGTGTATTTAAGGCAGAGGTAGATAGGTTGTTGATTAGCCAGGGCATCAAAGGGTATGAGGAAAAGGCAGGGGAGTGAGGATGACTGGAAGTATTGGATCAACCCATGATTGAATGGCAGAGCAGACTCGATGGGCCGAATAGCCTACTTCTGCTCCTATATTTCATGGTCTAAATCTGGTTGTTATTATAATCGTTCACTCTTCTAAATGTAATTTTTCTGTCTCTAAGTATTACACTTTTTTTGCATTGTTATGGCTTTACCTTGTTCTACCTCAATGCACTGTGTAATATATCTACATGAACACTATGTAAGACAAGTTTTTCACTGTATCTTGCTACATGTGACAAAAGTATACCAATACCAAAAAACCTACTCGACTAAAACCATTAATCCCAACAGTTGCAGCCTCTGTTTTTGGAATGATCTATTAATTTCTTGTTCTGTGCACCTTTTGAAAACTCTGTTCCACACTTATTTCTTTATTTCCTTAGAATATTGACCATTTTGTTCCTTCAAATCTATGCCAACTGGCAGAGCAATTCCATTCCTCCTCTGATTTTTCCCTATAACCTATTCTGTCCACCCTTCCCATCCATTCACCCACAGCTACATACTAGGGACAAGTTATAGTGGCTATTGAGCCTACCAGCTCTCACATCTTTGTGATGAAACTGAAGCACCCGGGGGAAATGTGCATGGTAACAGAGAGAACGTGCAAACTTTGCAGGGTCAGGATTGAACCTGGGTCACTGGAGTGACCGTTTTGTACTGAGGGGCCACGATGAGCTATATTATGAGAGCCTCACTCCCCATTGCACAGTGCATGTATGAAAGCTTTAATGCTTATTGATGTCTGGTTTCCCAGTAGACTGGATTGATTTTGCCACCTTGGTTCCTGCTCTTGTTGTGTTGTCCCTTTGCAACAAGATATAGAGTGAAAAAGATTCTGTTTGAAAGTGATCAGGGGGAGTAAAAAGAGTAATAGCTGGACAAAAATGTGTAGGATATTTAAGAGAAATAAAAATAAAAATCAAAGCAGTACAGTACTATAAAGAAAGATGTAAAAACTCCTTACAGACAACAGCAGGAATCAAACCCCAATCAGTGACCACTGGCACTGTGAAGTGATTGTGGTAACCGCTACGCTACCGTGCTACCCTTTAGAAGTATTGAGTGGATCTGCTGGGAGCAGTGTGCAATGAGTTACTTTATGCTTCCTCTATAGCTGCAAAGAGCAAAGGAGGCTGAGGAGAGGGAGACAAAAATAGAAATGAATGACAGTGATTTTATTTTCGTTTATCACAGAGTATTCCGATAAAGTGGAGAGAGTTCTTGATCCATTACACAAGAGGTTTTGATAAATAATCAATCAGACAGCTATGTTCTTATTTATTATACAGAATGCTAGTTGTTCTCACTCAGCCTCTTTTCAAGCATGGCATTAAGCAGACAGGTCTTCACTATTCCTCACCTCATTCTGTTAGTGCTTGTGTTTATGCTTGCTTTTATGCAGTGCATACTTTTGGGTGTGACAAGGCCTTTAATTTTAGGTGCTCTATCCTCCACGATTAATTCTCGTTTGATTGTGATGCATCAAGGGGCTTTGAAGTGACATGGTTTGACAGGCTCTTGTGGAAAGAGTGACATTTCCTCAAAACACTTGGAAATTATCTCTTAAGTGCCCACTGTCTCTGAAGACCACCATCATTTTTGCTGTAATCACTGTGCGCAATACAAGTGGACAGCTCTCCAACAGTTTGTTTGTGCAGAGTCTTGCCTATTTCTCTGCACCATTTTTGGGGTTCTAATGACACTGGCTTGACTAACCTGTGTATAGTCTGTTTTTACTTGCACAATCTATGGACTCACTTTTAAGGACTTCACAACTCATGTACTCAGTATTATTATTATTTTTTTTCTCATTTCAAACTGGTAAAACCTGAGATATGGTCACAACCAAATACACTCATTTCTCAATTGCAAGGAATGTTCAGACTATTCTAGTGATGTTTAGTATTGTGACTTTCTGGAGG
This sequence comes from Hypanus sabinus, assembly GCF_030144855.1. NCBI lineage: Eukaryota > Metazoa > Chordata > Chondrichthyes > Myliobatiformes > Dasyatidae > Hypanus > Hypanus sabinus. Next base: position 24,329,561 of record NC_082723.1, on the reverse strand, counting down.
TTTACATAGATATTGCTGCATAGGCCTAATTGTTTAATGCTGTTGTGTAGTGACAGTGGGATGATATTGGTAGATATTTCCTTTGGGGCAATGTATGACCCCTGTTCTTTATTTTCCAAAATTTTTCAATTTCTTCTTTTAACTCAGTATATTTCTGATGTTTTTCACTTATTGATTTCTGTGTATTGTGTGTGTTTGGAATGACGATATCTTGCTCTTGCTTGTTTATCCATAATACTAACTCTGGATGGTTATTATGGAATGTCCTATCTGTAATAATGGGTCAGTTGTAATATAATTTGTAGGACTCTGATTCTAAAACTGGATTAGGCGTGTATTTATAGTAAGGTATGATGTCTTGTACCACCAAAATGCAATACTGAGCGTCACAGGAAGTCATTCCTGCCTGTGGCCATCGAACTTTACAACTCCTCCCTCGGAGTGTCAGACACCCTGAGCCAATAGGCTGGTCCTGGACTTATTTCCACTTGGCATAATTTACTTATTATTATTTAATTATGGTTCTATATTGCTATATTTCTACACTATTCTTGGTTGGTGCGACTGTAACGAAACCCAATTTCCCTCAGGATCAATAAAGTATGTCTGTCTGTCTTTTATGAGTTTTGTATTTTAAAGCAAGAGTTTGGTAAATTATGTTTTTGGCTTGATTATGCCTGTGTAGGCAATCAGATTGAGTTAAACTGCTGTGGGATCCTGTTATGTGTTGGATTGGTTCTGGTTTCTCTTAGCATTTTCTCCATTTATTGTCTTGAACTTGTTTGTCTTTGATAACTTTTTGTGCGAACCACCTAGTTCTGGATTGGCACAAGGAACCCATCTGTTTCTGGGAAGAGGTCTCGCAACTCTGAATCGGGTGTGTGACACTTCCTTGTCAACTTCTAGTCTGCTCAGATCATGGGGATGTCTTCCATGGAGGGTCTTGCACTTCCATTGGTTAACGTTTTTGTCTGTAGTGATAATTTCTGTGTTTTTCTGAGTTGTGCTTTCATTTATGTTCAGTGGTGTATTTTCTCATGTGGAGTGCTGAATCCTGTTTTTTGTTTATGAAAATATATACTTAGGCAATATATACTTAGACATTTTTTTAATGTCTGTTCTTCATTGTGTCTTAGGTAGTGTTAATCAAAGTGTGTTCTAATTTGTCATTTCAGTTCTTATTTTTCTTTGCAAATATTCCAGATCAGTTTCGGACCAAAATATAATGCCAAAAATATGTTAATATGGTATTATTACTATTGTATTTGCACAGCTTGTCTTTTGCACATTGCTTGTTTGTCAGTCTTTAAGTACAGTTTATCACAGATTCTATTGTATTCCTGCATTTTTCCTGTAAATGCCTGCAAGAAAATAAATCTCAAGGTAACAAATATGTAGTTTGATAACTCTACTTTGAACTTTGTAAAGTATTCTCTGTATATAATAAATTGGAACACCAGTGCAGGTGCCATGAGAACAGAGCTGTTTAATGTCCATTGGTGCCAAAATGATCTCCACTGAATCGGCATTCTGAGTGAAAGGAGAGGCGTTCTCCCCAAGAGGGTAAGAACATTGAAGAGAACAGCTGTCACCAGCTCAGTTCACCATTGCAGGTTAAAGTTAAGGCAGTCATTCTTTTCATTAGTCATGTGAACAGTAACATTTAGTTAATTAAATAGATAAGCTGACACCAATGTAATGGCATAAGAAAGAAGACAATTTGGGAAATGTGTTGATGCTATCTGCAATAAACTGTAAATTCTCTTAATGTGCTTCTTACCAGTGGGACATTTGGTCAGATGGTTTTTTTTTCCGCTCCATTTCAGCAGTTTTCATCCCGAATCACTTTTGCTAGCCTACTATGCTGCTGTTAGTTTTAATATAATTATTCTTTTTCTTAAAATTGTGACTTTAACAATTTTTGATGTATTGAGCTCATCTCAGCAGTACAGGAGTTTATGTGCATCATTTTGGGAGACTTAATAATAACAGAATGCAATTCTTAATAAATTCCTTAAGCAATAATACTTTAATGTCTAGTATTGATGGAGTATAGGACAGCTGTTCCAGTTATTGGTTGTAAAAAGCCATTGAAACCAATCTATGTTAGTGTCATTTTAGTCCTTTGAAAAATATTTAATTTATGGAGCAGTAAAATGGCTAATTATTTGCGCTGTAGAAGCTGGAAGTATACACTACTGAAAACACTTACCACAAAAATATGTAGTTTTTAATTAGCAGCAGTATGCTGACCCTTCAATTGAGAAGCTTCTAGTGGCAATGTAACTTCAATTATACCACAACTCTGGACTGCAGGCAACCTCACTCAAAGATGAATAGAATTCCAAATCAGCATTTATTGTGTGCAGGGCTCCCCTGCTAATTAATCTGATCAACACTGATAGACGTGGGAACCACTGATAATTGTCTATAAAGAATATCATTGCAGGAATGGTGATGTAATTTCTAGAATTTTAATTTATTGAAGGTTTTGCTTAGTATGTATAAAATATCTCTGAAGAATATGTCCAGTATTTTATTTATTAAGCGGTACCATTCGAAACCTTTCGGGCCCACCAAGCCACCCTGCCCTGTAACCCACCTGTTTAACCCTAGCCTAATCACAGGACAATTTACAATGGCCAATTAACCAAATAAATGGGAAATCACTAGAGTGAGAGAGAAAACCAGAGCACCAAGAGGGAACCCACCTGCGTGCGGGAAGGAACGTACAAACTTGCTTACAGAGGATGACGGATTTGAACTGTGAACACTGACACCCCGAGCTATGATAGTGTCATGTTAACCTCTGTAATACTGTGGTGCCTTTGTGGCTTGGTCACGTTTGAAGGGTTTCAAAACTGTTTTCAGGGTGCTTTGGTTATTAAACTGTGCCACTTAGAAAGGTGTCCTAGTCCTGAAGAAGTGTCTTGGCCCGAAATGTCGACTGTCTATTCTTTTCCATAGATGCTGCTTGACCTTCTGAGTTCCACTATCATTTTGTGTGTGTTCCTATGGGAATTGTTTTCTGCTGTTGGATTTTCTGACCTTTGCTACATAAATATTTTGGACTCCTTTAAATTTTATCCTCAATGATCCTTAATAAGTAGGACTATCGCAGTAATACACAAAATGCTGGAAGAACTCAGCAGGCCTGAAACATCGAATGTTTACTCTTTTACATAGACGCTGCCTGGCTTGCTGAGATCCTCCAGCATTTTGTGTGTGTTATTTGGATTTCTGGCATTTGCAAATTTTCTTTCTTTGTGATGAGACTGTTGCACTGATTACTTTAGCCTCAACATAAAATATAGAAAAAAAACTTTCTTTCTTTAAACAAAATTGAACAAAGGATTCTTCATGGGGTTGGGAGGGTGTAAACTCAGAGGATTGTTATAGAACAATTTATATTATTCCAGAATTAGTTGTGATAACTGTGAAGTTGTTGTAGTGGCTTAACTTTCTTGAAAACTTGGTCTTTGCTGGAAATATTTGCATTATGTTTCCATCATTGAGCTTTGATTCCTGAAGAGCGTGCATATTCTGGACAAGTTATAGTGACCAGCAAACTTTTCAAAAAGGCTATGTTGCTTCCCTCATTCTTGAGTTATGGTCATTACTGGCAACACAAGTGTTTGCTGTCTAACTTTATTTGCTCCTGAAAGTGTTTTTCAGAGAGCATTTACAAGTCAGCCTCTCAGATAGGTCTGATAAAGCCAATACATTTTCCTTCCTGACGAACGTACTAAACCAGGTTTATACAACAACTGAGTTTTCTCACTATCAGTACTGTTCTTTGTTCCAGGTTTTCTTTTCTAAGGTTAAGTTCCCCCAGTGCTTAGATTTGAAATCAGGATAACATTATCACTCCATCTTACAATGATGTGGTAAGATTGAGAACTGAGTCTCCAGTTCTGACATGGTAGAGCAGTGGTTAGTGTAACACTATTGCAGCACAACGTCCTGGGTTCAATTCCACCACTGTCTGTAAGGAATTTTGTGTCTTCTCCCTGTGACCTCCAGGTGGTCCAGTTTCCGCCACGTTCCAAGCAAATATGGGTGCATGGGTTAATTGGTCACATGGGTGTAATGGGCGGCGCTGGCTCACTGGGCCGGAAGGGCCTGTCACTGTGCTACATCTCTGAATTAAAATAAACTAAATTAAAATATCAAGGTTTCTGAATACTGGTCCAATAACAATCATTTTGCTGTTGTATGACCATTCTGAATCTGCTAGTGAAAGACATTTTGCCCTTTTAAGCTTCATGTTTTTCAACTGAAATGCCCTGTTTGCCACAGAATAATCCAAAGAGGGGGATAATCTAGAACAAAAATCAAACCTCTGGAATAACTCAGTGTGTCAGACAGCATCCATGGAGAGAAATGGACGTTTGGCATTTCAAGTTAAGACCTTTAGCTGGACAGGAAAGGGACCATCCAGATCAGGGGTTCGCAACCTGTGGTCCCTTGATTAATGGTAGAGGTCCATGGCTTAACTAAGGTTGGGAACCACTGGTGGAGATCAAATTCAGAATAAATTTTTTATCAAAATATATTTATGTCGCCATACTGTGTACTAACTTGAGATTCATTTTCTTGCAGGCATTAAAAGGAAAATAAAGAAATAAGGTAGAAGTCATGAAAAATAGTACATAAGTAAAGACCTACAAATAACCAATGTAGAAAATAATTCAAATTGTGCAGATGAATAATACTGAGAACGTGAGTTGTAAAGCCCTTGAAAATGAGTCTGTAGATTTTGGAATCAGTTCAGTGTTGAGGTGAGTGAGTGAGTGTTCAGGAGCCTGATGTTTGAAGGGTAATAAGTGTTCCTGAACTTGGTGATGTGGTATCTAAGGCTCCCTTGTCTGCTTTCTGATGGCAGCAGTGTGAAGAGAGCATGGCCTGGGTGATAGGAGTCCTTGATGCTGGATGCTGCTTTCTTGTGGCAGTTTTCCTTGTAGATTTGTTGAATATTAGGGAGGGCTTTTCCTGAGATGGATTGGGCTCTATCCACCGTTTCTGTTGGCTTTTTCATTCTTGGGCATTAGTGTTTCTATACCAGATCATAAAACAAATCAAGGCTGCTGTACCTTTAACCCATTGGTAGTACCTAGAGAGAGCATGGCCTGGATGCTGGAGTCCTTGATGATGGGTCTCAACCTGAAACATAGACTGTCCGTTTCATTCCTTAGATGCTGCCTGATCCACTGAGTTCCTCCAGCAGTTTATTATTGAAGAGAAATGGTTAACACTTCAAGTCAAAGATCCTTTGACTGACCTGAATATTTCCAGCATTTTTTGTTTTATTTTAGCTGTCCAGTGTATGCAGTTTTCTTTTTATTTTCAATGAGTTGTAATAATACTTGGCTGTGCAGTAAAATAGATCTGCTGCAATTCCACATCATTCACTGTAATGTAAAATACACTAAATGCCCCTTAAAAGGTTTTGGTGTCTGCTTTAAATATTTTTGACACAAATTTCCCTGTTGAAATGCTAAGAAAGCTTCAGTCGCCTCTGTTCACACAATATGTAGTCTTTATTGTTCGGTACTTGACTTGGAGGATTCTGCCAGTGAAATAATGAAGAAAATAATGATTTATATGGAAGGATTTATTTGTGAAGATTGATTCTCTCACTAATGGTGAAATTAGAGGATACTTCTAATTTGGTGGGTGTTTAGTGTTACCTGCACATACCCTATTTACACCATGGATTAAAACGAGACCATTCACAAAATAGGCACAGATTTCAAGTTGTGTTTGGCCATTTCAATATTCCATTATAACTTAAAAATATTTAAACTCTATTGGCTCTAAATATTCTGTAGTAAGTATCTTGCAATTTTTAAACAATTAAAATCAGTAATGACCTTAAATATAATTACATGAGAATGCTAGAACTGAAGTTTCTAGATTCAAATAATTGCATGTCCATGTGTTAGAAATGACATTTAGTAGTGTAAAGCTGAGATGGTACTGTGCAGGTTTTCTTTTAATGGACTAGACAAATAGAGTTTCAAAACCTTTCCTTTTCTGAAGTAGCACACAATTTCCAGCATCTGCAAAACCTCTTGTGTATAGTATCTCTTAAGTAAAAATTTAAAATACATTTTATTTACTTCCCTACAGTTTTTGATAAATTTAATCCAATTGAAATTTCTGTACAATAAAATTTTGAAATTTTTATCTGCAGAGCAGCTTATTCCTATGACAGAGCTTCAGTTGCTGCCTGTCTTCAGTGTGGGGAAGTAGTTCCCAAGATTAAGTATTTTTTTAAATACAGAAGCAATGTGTTTTTTTAAGTTGATTTGCAGCCATTAAACTAAAGGTTATGTGACGTCCATGTCCTGATACAGATAAACTATATTTATTGCATTTAATATTTTATACAAATATTTGGTAATTTCAGTCTCCCATTATCTTAATTGTTTTGTTGCCATCTCCCATTGCTTAAACATTTTGTCCCATGGAGTTATCTGCCTTTCTTGAGACTCATCAGGAAGGTTACTTAATCTGATTTCACACCCTCTCACCATCTCTCCACCACCAAGGAAGCTTGCCTTACAGGATCGTCATATTATGAGCTCAAGAAACTCTCTGCTGTAATGGAAATTTTGCCCCATAACACAATTTATTGCTGGATTTGCCATTCACTGGTCTTGTCCTTGGATTTGTTCCTTTAGTGAAAGCTTATATCGATCAGCAAAGGGACAGGTATATTTTGTGAAGTTCTGCAAGCTAGCAGTTGAAGAAATTATGACTTGATGTGTGTGTGTGTGTGTTCAATACATTTAGAACATCTATTATTGGCCTTTAAATTTTCTTTGCTCGTTGAAGGATAAGATTGTTAAGAGTGGAGTAAAGTTGATTTCAGATTTACAAAATTAAAATTCTTTAAATGACCTAAAATTTACAGTGAGAATAATGAATTTATTAGTGATTACCATTATGTTGAAGGAATTTGACAGCGATTTCTGGTGTTTCCACATGCACAATTAAATACAGAAATCCCAGAGATGCTGTCAATAATTACCTGGTCCCTGCCAGGTGCACCTTTTTTTTTGTAGCCTTCTGCAGTAATTTGTGGTCTGACAAGAACACTGGGATTTTAATGAACTATTCTTGCAGTTTTCTACAAAACTTGGCAATAATGGTTTTTTTTCAGTGAGGTTTAGCTTGAGTTCTTAATGGTGTGCTGAGCAGCAGCCATTCTGGCCTTGAAAATTAATTTTGGATGTGTGCTTACCATTCCTTCACATAAATATTCTTTAAAATGTTTAGTTGCTGTGCTTCTTTGATGATGAAATTCCTCTATGGCTGAACCCTGATGGCAATAAATGTCTGGGGAGGTCCAAGCCACCACACAGTGATCACTGTGTGTGTTGCTTATTTTGCAGTCAACATCGACACTGTTGTTTCATATTTGAAAGCAAAAGACTGGCCAATAAAAACCAGGAAATATTACTTTATATCCACTAAAGCTAAAACTTCTGAATCAGATTTCTGTATGTCATAGATTTGTGGTCTGCAATGTTTTGTTTGAAAATGTTTGTCAGATCTAGGTTTGCTAATTTATACTTGAGTGCTGTGTAAAGTGAACACTCGGTTTTGCAAGAAACAAAAAAAAACACATAACAATGCATACTTTACAGATTTGTTTTATCTTGAGACTTGAAGAAGGTTCAGTTGTTCAAAGCGATAATCCTCTAATTGATTTCACTAGCATTTTGATTCCAACTTAACTGCAGTTTGTTTTCCAAGAATTCAAGAGAAAATTTACACATTTTTATAGGGAGTGTAGTTGAATGTTGCCTGGGTAATGTCTTTTTTCCCTCCTGTTCCAAAACTAAATTTGTACGTGTTTTGCATGCAGGAAAATTTGCCTTGCATACGAATTAGGCTTTCCCAATTGATTAAAGTGTTTTGGAGCAGGCATGTATTGATGTATGATGTACATATTGCGGCAAACTATTTTTGATCAGCTAAGAAATTGAAGAATTTGAAGAATTTACAGTATTTCAAGTTAACTGAGAACTACCATCCTAAAACTTTGAGTATTTGAATTGCTGCACCAAATTCTTGCAAAGCATTCATATCTTGGCATTTAATGTGGATGGAACCTACTATGAGATCCAATTATTTTAATAGCCGTTACATGACTGACAATTAACAGACTGTGTAGACAGGTTTTCCTTTTAAACCAGTAAAATTGAGAGTAGTTCAGAAAATATCAGAGCAGCAAGATGACAATGAATTTTGATTTCCTGGAGCCAATATTAGTGTCCTTATTAAAGCATGTGCATCTGCTTTTAATTTACTCCAAATAATTGGAAAATGCAATGAAGCTTTCCAATTAAGGCGCTGCTTTTATGCTGTTTAATAATACCCCCATAATATTATAGCTTATGAAGTGACAGGTGAGCTGTTCTATGAATAAAACATAAATGCAGCAATAAGGGACAGAAAGTGTAGACAGTTGTGGGCTTTTAAACGCAGGATGTGATTTGCATATATTAATCTGTTCTTTTCAGGCTTATCAGGCTTTCTTCAGTAGCTGAAGTAAAAATAGCCTTGACAGGCAATGGCATGCTTCATTTTTTTGAGGATTTATTACATGTATAATTCCAGATCTTTAATAAGAAGATATGACTGATTTTCATAGTACCACAGTATTGAAGGAATTCAGCTAATTGTTCCAGATGGTGCATTCTGATTATGCAAAATTACTTTTCATGCTGATTTTTTTTGTTTGGTTTTGTTATTTTGATAGAATTCAAATAAAATTAATTTTCCCATACTGTCTTTTATCTCTCCTACAGAGGTACATCATTTGTCGTAACCTCAATTAATTTTCACCCAAGTTCCTCCCCTCACTGGTTCATTAGATATCTGCAGTCTACAGTTCTTTTTTTTTCTTTATACTGATCGGGGTGTATTTGTTCATTCATTCTTTTTAATTTAAAAGCATTCAAAGCATATTACAATGTTCTGCTGTTTTTGAATTGTTTTAACCAGCTAGGAGATGTTAATGAACACAAGCAGTTGTTCATTAAGAAATAGATTATTGACTTTTATTTTCGGATATGCCTCACATACAACCCATTCTGTGGGCGATCTCAGTAACTTCAATGCAGTTACTCTTTTTGTTTGAGACTTACTTGCTGCACATCATTTCTCTGCCAAATGAATGGCCAGTCTACCATGTTCTCGTGCTCAGCCAATGCTTTTCTCAAGCAGCTGCTAGGGAGCACTTTTCAAGTCTTGACGGTACTTTCTGCAATCAGAAGTAGTCGTGTATGCGGTCTGAGTTTGTGCAGTGGCTGTGTTGCAAGGCAAGGATGATAAAACTGGAATCAGTGGTTCCAGTCCGAGATTCTGATGTGAGAGGAATCCTCATTTCTGAGGAAGGATTATTTCTCAGGCTCTTCCACTAAATCAGAAATGAGGGATAGCACAGCTTGACTTCCACTGCTCCACTGAATTTAAAAAGATCCTGTACTGTACCTTTATTTTTGTATGTCAGAATGAATTATTTTTGAATTTACTGTAATATGTTTTGGATGATTTTTGTATGTATGTTGGCAAATAAAAACTAGACAACAATATTGTGATGATGTTGAAAAAGTTGATTATAACTTGATATTTGTCCTGTACTTTATAAGTTAGAGTAACTTAAGCCCTTGTCTGTTTGGGGAAAATGAGAATTTTAGTTGACAGTGAGCACAAGTTCTACACTTTTGATAGCTCAAGTCAGTTTCAGATTCATTTATATAACCACATGTGTATCAAAGCATGCAGAAAAATGCATTGTTTGCGTCAACAACCAGCACAACCTAAGGATGTGCTGCAGGCAGCCCGCAAGTGTTGCCGTGCATTTAGACAATGACATAACATGCCCACAGTGTTAATCAGAACAACACAAAAGAGCAAAACAAGCCCCTTTACTCCCTCCAATCCACCCACCCTCTCACAAATACAGATAGGGCTTCAGCCCCAGGACAGGTCACCTCCAATCTTCCAGCCTCCTGTGGACTTGTAGGCATCGGGCCTCCAACTTCTTTGTTTGTTGACCTTTGGGCTTCCACCTTTGGCACATATTGACCTTTGGACCTGCAGTTTTAATCCCTCAGCTGACCACTTTTAACAGTATTGATTAAACAGAATCTTTTTCATATTGGTTCACAAGGATTAAATTATAACATTTAACTTAGAGATTTTGGTAAATAAATGTTGATACTTGGGGGCAGAGTATGCAGAACTGTGGTTTGTTGTTAATGAAAGTTGTAGGCCCTGAATGTAGATAGGATATTGAATTTGTGCTTACTACAAGAGAGACCCAAAGGAGAGTTCTGAATGTTTCAGACGCTGCTCAGCAAAAAATCCAATGGACTCATTGACTACTGACTACAACTTTGTTCAGCCATCTGTTTTTCTCTGAGTTGGTGACTGCGAGATCAAAAGGCATCCAGTGTGAGGGGAAAGTTAATAGAGTTATGCAAAATTATGTGGGATATGGATAGTGTAAATGCAGCAGGCTTTTTCCACTGAAGTTGTGTGGGACTACAACTAAAGGTCATGAGTTGAAGGTGAAAGGTGAGTAGTTTAAGGAGAATATGAGGAGAAACTTCTTCACTTAAAGTTCATGAGATGTGAAACAAGCTACCAACGCAAGTGGTGCCTGAGAGCTCAATTTCAACATTTAAGGGAAGTTTGGATAGGTACATGGATGGCATGGGTGTGGAGGGCTATGGTCCAGGTGCAGATCAACAGGACTAGGCATTTTAAGTGGTTTGCCATGGACTCGATGGACTGAAGGGCCTGTTTCTGTGCTGTACTTTTCAATGACTCGAAGAAATCAGATTGATTGAAATCAAAGGCTGGGAAGTCATCAATTATAACAAGTGAATGGAGATTTGACTAGAATATTACCCTGGTATGCAATTGAAGGTAAAGTTCACCAATGAGAAGACATCAGTCACTGCAATGAATCTGCCTGTTGTGGCAAATACCAAATCCACAGCGGAGGAGCATTAACTCACTCACTCACCAGGTGATGATGTATTTTGCTTGAACTGATAAAGCTGCCCCACTTAAAAGATATGCTTAAACTTTTCTAGCTCTCCTGGAAGAAGGGGACTGGACTTCCTGACACGCTGTATACCAGGAGCATGACCATGGCCATGTATCAGACCATGGACGACTTCAGTAGCAACCATTTCCAGTGATCATAGTGAATCTCTGCTTGGTCCTCTTCAGCAAGTTGCTCGGTGCCAACAATCCTGATAGTCCAGAGGTTCCTTTGTCCCTAATCAGTCATGCGCAGCACATGCAGTCACAAAATAATATTAGCACAAGTCCCTGAGTGACATTGCCTGAAGATTTGATGGTGCATGAGGTGTTGTCCTGGAGCCACATTTCTACAAGGACAAGCATACAGCAGTTCCTCTTCTTGCACTGGGTTAGCTGCATCCAAAGATAATCCAGTTTGTCTTCCAGGGAGTGAATTCTGGAGAGCAGCACTGGTGGGAGAGCTGACCTGCTCCTCTAGATATGACACTTTCACATTGACTAGGCTCAGAAATTGCTAGAAATCCATTATTTGAGGGGAGATGTTAGTACAGGAAGACAGGCTAAGGTAAAAGGAAGTGAATGGTCAACTCCTGTTCATCTGCGGCTTATGCTCAGCTTGGACTTGTAACTGCAGAAGAGTGGACCAGCTACACAACCTGATGGATTTTTAGTAAGCCATGCCTGTGTCCTTGGGGCACTGCCTCACAGAAGTGAGGCCTAGATAACATCAGAATCAGATTCTTCATCACTGACATACGATGTGATATGTTGGTTTGTGGCAGAGTACTGTGCAAATCAAGAAACAATTATAAGCACAATATTCTGCAGATGCTGTAGCATCACACAATCTGAGAGGAACTCGGCAAGTCAGACAGCATATACAAAGAGGAAAAAACAGTTGATGTTTTGGGCTGAGACCTTTCATCAGGATTGCAAGGAAGGGGGAAGAAGACAGGATAAGAAGGTAATGGGGCAAGGGGAAGGAGAACAAGCTGGTAGGTGATAGGTGATACCAGGTGAGATGGAAGTAATAAAAATAATAAAAAATGCTATAATAAATAGTGCAAAAAAGGAATAGCAATATAGGGTTTATGGGTTGATAGATAATTCAGAAATATGATAGCAGAGAGGAAGAAACTGTTCATACAATGCTGAGTTTGGGTCTACAGGCTCCTGTACCACCACCTCCATGGCAATAATGTAAAAAGGGTATATTCGAGATATGTACAGCAAATTTGGCCAAAACCTAATCATGTAATCATTTCCCATCCCCCCCCCTCCCCAATCCAAGCAAAGCCATCTGTTTACATGCAGGCTGAAATTGAGGCCAAAGTATTGCAATGCCTCGAGGTAACATCGATCAGCTACAAGAATTTTTCTGGCTTGGTCTCTATCCTTCACACTTCATCACTTGGCTTTAAGGATCCACAAGACAAAGTGCTGATTATCTTTGCAACTCAGCATATTTCAATCTGGTTAATTTTTATTATAGTTTTGAAATAATTGGAAGTATTTTGCTTCTCTTTACTCAAGGCAACATAAGCAGAATGCTTAAAAAGATTATTTCCTGACAAAGTAGATAGTGACAGCTCAGTTTGGTGGAAAATGTCATAATTACCTCATGTAACTTGAAAGCATGTAAATACTCATCAACTAGAGTAGAGTAGGTTAAAAGGTTGGCATATCGTTGTGGGCTGAAGGGCCTGTACTGTACTATAGTGTTCTGAGAGCTACTCTGTATCTCAATGGGCAAACAACAAAATTCTGATGCCTCCTCCCATTGTGAGCTCTGTCATTTTATTTAGGGGATGGCTCAATTCACTGTAGAACGTATTATTTTTGGGGCTTCATTCTGTCATTTTAAAATGAGTAGTCTTTTAGGTATAATTTTCATATTTTAAAAATTAATTGCACGACTTTCTCTTGGTAGTTGTAAAGTTAAATGAAGTGAGACTTGAACTTGGTTTGGACATTCCAGATGTCGGTTTGGGTGGTGCAATTTGATGTTGTGCCCACCTACCTTGTACCCACCTGGAAAATATACCTCATGGATGCTCTTAATTTTTCAGATGCTTATGTTTTTAAAAATTTCACCTATTGACTATTAGTTTATTTCCATTTATAATGAGATGTGTGTTGGTGATGTTGTGATTTGGCCATTCAACATTGATAAACAATTGTTAGCCTTAATTATGCTGATAATCAAATATAATGTTACAACAAAGAAATGAGCAGTTCAAAGTGTATTTTTTATTGAAGTACGCACAACCTTGAGATTCGTCTAATTGCAGACAGCCAGCAAGCAAAGAAACACATTGGAATCCACAAAAAAACCACATCATCAAGACCATGAACATCCAATATGCAAAAAAAAAACAAATCACACAAACAACAAATAAAAATGTGAATGAATAAAAACACGGAACATGTGCCACAGAGTCCCTCGAAGTGATTCCACAGCCACAGTCAGTTCAGCACTGAGACAAGTGAAGCCTGTCCAGGAGCCCAATGGCTACAGCCTTAAGAGCAATTCAAAATTAACATTTTATTTCTAGTGCTTTGCAGGTTCCCATCCTCTGGTATGATCCACAGAGGCCAAAATTCCCATTTACAAACGCAGTGCCACCTAGGTTGGTGCATTAGTTAGTCCGACCAAGAAGATTAAATATTGTGGTTTGAATTGCAGGCTGGTGTTTTGCAATGGAAAATATTTAGTCTGGGCACATAACAAATTTATACAGGCAGCTGTTATGTTACCAAAGATAAACCATGGAGCTAGGAAGATTCATCCCAAAAATACTGAATTAAAAGGTGCTTTTCTCTGAAACCTCTTGCAAAGGCCTCATTAGGGGCTTGTTGATCTAGTGCTTAATATGCAGATTAAATAGACCCATTAAATATAGTTTAAAGAGATTTATGTGCAGACATTTAATTTTTTTTGAAGATTTTTTTAATAGGCCCATTTACTTCAGCAGTATTAATGATTACTTAATCCATACTGAACTCGCAATGTGTGATGACTTTCTTATATGAATGGTGCAAGCATGCTTAGGGGCATTCTTCCCTCAGTGCCAGACTTCAGATATGGACTTCAATTAAATTAAGTGCAGTCTTAATTGTTTTCTCACATTAGCTTACCTTTTATTCGAAGGAATAGATATTGTACTGTAAATAATTTTAGTAAACATCAAAATGATGGACAATTAGAATTGCTCAAAGATCCATAATCTGAGAGTTGTCATCTACTGAATATATTAAGTAACATGAACAATGAATCCTTTGTGTTAAAGATTTTTTTTAACTAAAATGAGCTTGTTGTTTTGCATATTTATGAACCTACACACACAGACACATACTCACACACACTCACTCACATACTCACACACTCACTCACACTCACGGTCAGATTTTAACTTTAATTAGTGTTGTGAACAGTGGAGTGGAATATCACAAGGGAAAGTGGTATGGGGTTTGGAATTATAACTATTGGAATATTAATTATCATTTAAAAAGTGTGTGCAATTCTTTTCAGCAGTCTTGAATGGTCAATGTTGGGATAAAAATGTTTCTGCCTAACAATCTTTAAAACATTCAGTGCCAGGCATGTAGATTTTTTTCCCTGTGAAAGGAAGGTTATGTAGTATGGAGTACACACGTTTATTATCAATCAAATGAAAATTTGATGCATCAGTGTATTTGGCTATTTAATCAAATAACTGAGAAACTGGTACTGAATCAAGATGTTAACATTGATCTTCAGAATTGTAGTTGAAGTAAATTGATGGTAACTGATGGCCCTGTGCACTTGAAATTTTGTGATTGCAATGAGTGTTTTTTTTTGTTGGGAAATTGGAATAATTATTTTAAATCTCTCTTTCTAAGTAGCTCTGTATATGTAGTGTGATCACTCGAGACTGGTGTAATGTTTTCCTGAGGGTTTGTTCCCTTAATGGAGAAAGCCTATCCGTGACTTTGTTTAACATGAGGAGGCTGATGTAGGGGAAGCCACCACTCAGTTCTTGACAGACCAGGGTCAGCGTCCAGTGGCATGGAATGCAAGATGACTGGGACCCTTCACTGCTGCAGCCTTCCTCTGGCCTTCTCTGTCATTATGATGTCCATCGTTTTCTGCCTGCTCCACTGTTGGGATCTTGGTTGGATTGCCGTTTACCTGGAACCTCCCCCTTGACCTTACTGCCATGAGTGACCCTACCAGGAGTTAACCTCCCAGCAGCGTCACTCTCGGGATCTCAAGAACTCATGAGCCTTTACACCAAGACAGTTTGACGATCCTCTGGGAAGGCTGAATATGCATAAGACAAAATGCAGTGGTGTTTCCTATCTCTGAACATATTTAGTTCTTCAGTCTGTAAATGCTTCTCAGAGAAAACAATACCGGTCATGTCAATTGAATGTTGAACTGAATTAGAAATTGTGATTTTTATTCTATAAAATGGTCTGTTGTTATTGCTGTATGCCAACCATACACAAAGATTTGCAGAACCTACTAAAACAGAGAAAATGACTGAATTTTATTGACCAAATAAAAAACACTAAATAGTATGGTTGTGTGTGTGTGTGTGTGTGTGTGTGTGTAGGTGAGTATGTTTGTGTGCATGTGTATGTACATATACATTTTGGACTATGATAGCCATTTGTTTTATATCTATTATTTGTTAAGCCTTTCTTTGCAACTCTTCAAATTAGCCCTGTTATATTAAATCATATAAGATTACACTCTATACAACAATCTTTGCTGTGCTAAACTATTGTTTAAAATTATTGAGTAATTTTAAGGTATGTGTTTTTAAGTAAGTCTGCTCACAGAGTCTAGGGCAAATTTTTAACATTGTTCTATCAGTATGTTTTTTAAAAAATACAGTGGGAAAAATGAAAACAGTTCGGCAAGACTTATAGAAAGAAATTTGGGCTCTTGAGAATTGGAATACTGCTGCTCGATAATTGTGCCTCTTGTTAAAACCCTGTAATTAACAAAATCGCAGAGTTAGGCTTTGTCACTTCATTTCCTCTCATCAGAATGAGTATAATAATGAACAAAGTTCCCTTGTTTCATATGCTAAGCTCTTGCTCTTAAACCCATATGAGTTCATAGGCTTTTATAATTGCTAAATTGGTTTGTTAGAGCAAGATAATAGAGAATTTCTTCTCTTTATAATTGGACACTTCTTCCCTGTAGGCTAATGTATGCACATCTCTTGCATACTCAATAAGTTGCACATTTGAAAGCCATAACTAGCTAATAACTGCTAGAGTGTCATCAGAGAGTAATGGTATGCTGATTAGCATAATTAATGACAAATGGCATTGCAGAATTGGTGGATTGGTTTAGTGGATGATGAATGCATCAATGCCGAGGTTGGAACCTGCCAAGATGGCCTAGCTGGCTGTCAGCCCTTATGTTATTTCACTGGGCGATCTCATTAGTCACCATGTGAAGTGCCAGTTTTTATTCGTTGGTGTCTTGAACGCTGAAAACTTAATAATGTGAATAAGTATGGCTTCCTAGCTTCTAGAATTAAACCTTAACAATTTTTTCTGCATCAACAGTTTTTAAGCCACTTTATCCCTGAATTTACTGAAAATAATTGAGTACTTGGTGTTAAGGGGAGCACAACAGTAAGGTTAGAATAAGAATATTTGTTGTTATTCTAAGTTCAATTAACAGACAACATATATATTACTGAAAGTTTTTTAATGAAACTACCTTTGAATATCTGTTAAAGTTAAGTGGGGCACTACGGTAGTGTAGCGGTTAACACGTTGCCATTATGACTCAGGATGTCGGAGTTTAATTCTGGCGCGGTCTGTTTGGAGTTTGTACACCCTCCCCATAATTGCGTGGGTTTCCTCCGAGTGCTTCCGTTTTCTCCCACAGTCAAAAGACGTACTGGTTTGTAGGTTGATTATCCTGTGATCAGGCTAGGGTTAAGTAGGTTGTTGCTGGGCAGCGCAGCTTTTGAGTCAGATGGGCCTGTTTTGCACTGCATGTCTAAAAATAATTCCAGTGTATTATATATAACTACGGTAAAATAGACTATTGTCTCACAATGGAATGTTCTTGGATTTATTTTTTAAATGGGATGATAATTCACTAGCAAAATGGTATTATGGTTCAATCTGATCAGGACGCCTACAATGTTGACTCCTTTTAGATCACATCCATCATAAGTCATACATTTGTATGGGGTCACATCTGTTGTCCGTGCATTGATGGACTACTGCCATGACTGCTTTCTGGAACCCACATTTCATTTTTGGGATAAACTTTAGATGAATATTCTTTTCCTGGTGACATCCAAGAGTAATTTGGGAACAAACCACTGTGAAGGTAATGTCCTTGGACCGGAAATTTGATGTCCAATTGATTTAAATAGCACAGGTGTGTGCTAGATGCACTTCGGTACGTCAGAGCAACAATCTTAAAGGGGTAGGCCTAGTGAAAGGTACTTAGAATTTGACATGTTCTGGGAACAGGAGCTTCCTGTAGACAGCTGTGGATAATTAATGGCAAGCTTTTAAATCAATTTATGCCTCCTGCAAGCTCTGATTTTAAATGTCAGTGGCCGTCATGTTTATTTAAAAGATGCTGTCCCCTGTGAATGATTTTGTGTGTGTAGCAGCACAGTGGACGTCCCTGCTTTCTGATGTGGAGGAGACTAGCAAGGAGGTGGTACTGTTGGGACCACACAATAGCTTGAGGTTCTAGTGGAAGATTATTATGAACACTAACTTTTTTATTCCCCTGCAAATGCTAAGTGTCTGAGTTATTCCAATGTTATTTATTTTTTATTTAAAAATCACAGCAACCATGATATTATTGTTTTTATAGGCAGATGAAACTAAAGAAACCAGCGAAATGATCTTAAAGCTTCATAAGACAATAAGACGCGGGGGCAGAATTAGGCCATTTGCTCCTTGGAGTCTGCACTGCCATTCCATCATGGCTGATTCATCATCCATCTCAACCCCACTCTCCTGCCTTCTTCCAGTAACCACTGATGCCCTTACTAATCAAGAACCTATCAACCTCTGCTTTAAATATACCCAGTGACTTGACTTCCACAGTTGTCAATGGCAATGAATTCCATAGATTCTGCCTAAAGAAATTACTCTACATTTCTGTTCGAAAAGGACATCCTTCTATTCTTCTTGTATCCCAAAAGATGTGGAGCAGGTTACTGGTCCCATGGAAGTGATGGAGAATAGGCTTTATGGTTCTGGAGTCGATTGAACAAATTCCTCTTGATGGCAAGGGGCTGGTTGATGTTCCCCTTTCTCTTGCATCTAAGGTAGCTTTGTCCATATTGAAGATTGGAGAGTACTTAAAATTAATTACAGGCTATATCATTTAATGTAAATGTATAAAAGGATCCCATGACGAAAATATGTTTTGGTTAACAGAAATTTAAACAGCATCAATTATTTTTTGCAGAAGTGAGTTACAAATTTCTACTTGCATCGTGTAGACCTGTCCCAGCTTCACACCTGATAGAACTTGGTCTTATTTCTAGTCTTTTCTTCCTGAGCCATTGAGGACTTCTCCATTTGCTGTAGAAGTTCTCTTTAATATTTTGTCAACTGCAATCAAGTAAAGAGAATAAGGAGTTTCACCTTGTGTAGCTCTTTACTGAAGTAGCCTGTTTTAAAGAAATTTAGTACAGAGACTTAAGAAAATTATGTAGGTTCGGGGAAGGGAGCTTTGAGCACCTTCACTTCATCTGCAACAGGCATGATTTTCCGACGGCCAACTATTATAATTCCAATCCCCTTTCATATTCCAACATGTGAGAACATGGTCTCCTCTACAGTTGCAATAGGCTACTCAAGTTGGAGGAGCAACATCTCATATTTCATCCAACCTGAAGGCATGAATGCCAATTTCTCTAACTTCTGGTAATTACTTCCCTCTCCCCCTTCTCTCCTTTTCCATTTGTTATTATGGTCCCTTTCTATCCCTTCTGTTCTCCTCATCTGCCTATCACCTCCTCCAGTACCACTCCTCTTTCCTTTTCTCCCATGGTCCACTCTCCTCTCCTATCAGATTATAATGTTTGCAGCTGTCGCCTCCCAGCTTCTCACTACATCCCTCCCTCCTCCACCTTCTTACTCAGAGATTCTTCCCACTTCCTTTCCAGTCCTTATGAAGGCTCTCAGCCTGAAACGTCGAATGTTCATTCCTTTCCATAGATGCTGCCTGACCTGGTCAGTTCCTCCAGCATTTTGTTACTTTTTTGGAATTGTGGAGCAGATGAATGAATCCATTCTGTTGGCATTAGCCTAAAGCAGAGGTTCCCAACTTTTTAGATGCAGTGGATCAATACCATTAAGCAAGGGGTCCAGGTTGGGAACCCCTGGCCTAAAGTAAGCTGCTAATTCCTCTTCCCCACCACCAGCTCTGTGGTTGGTGGATCACACCACATCAAGTAGGACTTAAATCTGATGGAGATTTCTGCCTGTCACCTCCCACAACTCTTGAGGACCCACCAGTCTTTTATGTTTGTTTTTATTCTCTCACTGTTAACTGACTCTTCTGTCAACTGCATTTAGGTTATGTGCTCTTGTTATTGACACCTCTGCAAGGGGGAATGTGCCCTTCCCATTTTTCCTTACCTTGGTTTCCATAATTTCCTGTACATTTATATTATACAAAAGGCCATCAAAAACATTAATATGTAAAAACAATGGTTAGAGGGTAGAAAAATCATAAGACCATAAAATATAGGATTAGGACCTGTTTTGCTAAATCTTGCCTATTGTTATTCTGGCAGTGGATGTAGAAAGCTGCTTAATTTTAAATGGAAATGTTTTTAAATGAGTTGCTTCTTACTCCTTGGGATTGTGGCATGGACATGGATTAGCTGCAGGTTTCCAGGTTGATTTCCTCTGGTAGCTTTAACACTTCACAGTACAGTTTGTGTATTTTGTAACAAAATGATAATTTAGATATATTTTAGAAAAGCTCTTCAGTGACCGGAAGATGTGCTCTGTTCAATGTGCTTCAGGTTATGATATCACAATTTTAAGAATAGCAACTTTTCCATACAGTGATAATTAAAATTTTCCTTCCTGGCTTGGTTCTGGACATGCTAGATTTGTAATATATCGTGTTGAATTGTGTTCAACACTTGAGCTTTTCTTTTTTTCTCCACTCTTTTCGGAATTGCTGATTTTCAGCTAACGTGAGCACAGAAACAGAGAGCATTACGGCAAGTGATAGGCAGGTAATTATTAACAATGAACTTGCTGTGTGGGAAGTTAAAAATCAAGCCCGGGTCTTGTGAAGGCTCTATAGTAATTAATTATTTTTGCTTTAGACTTGTGGTTGCTGTGGGTATGGGGTGTTGGTATACTACATGTGGGCTATTTAAAACGGATGCTGACTGAGTTAGAAACAAAGGGATAGGAATGCCAAACAACTACTTAAGACAAAATGGCACAATTTCAGAAATATATATTTATACTCTTTTTTTAAATTACACTCAGTGTCCACTTTATTAGATACACATGTACACCTGGTTGTTAATACAAATATATAATCAGCCAATCGTGGCAGCAACTCAGTCCATAAAAGCATGCAGACATGGTCAAGAGGTTCAGTTGTTGGTCAGATCAAACAGCAGAATGGGGGAAGAAATGTGACCTAAGTGACTTTGACTGTGGAATGATTGTTGGTGCCAGATGGGGTGGTTTGAGTATCTCAGAAACTGCTGATCTCATGGGATTTTCATACAAAACAGTCTTTAGAGTTTACAGTGAGTGGTGCTATAAACAGAAAAACCATCAGTGAGTGGCAGTTCTCTCGGCAAAATTGGCTTCTTAATGGAAGAAGTCAGCGGAGATTAACCAATTTGATTCAAGCTGGCAGAAAAGCAACTCTAACTCAAATCCCATGCATTACCACAGTGGTGTGTAGAAGAGCATCTTTGAATGCACAACACATTGAACCTTGAGGTGGATGGGCTACAGCAGCAGAAAACCACAGACATAGACACAGTGGCCACTTTATTAGGTACCCCGTGCACCTAATTAAGTGGCCACTGAGTGTATGCAGAATGTAAAAATTGTTGCTTACACTTTACACATTATTAAAGGAAGGATAAGGAGCAAAATTTCAAGGACAGCTTTGTGTACTTCACATCGATAGTGTGAGGAGTGGGTGGTCACGTGGTTGATAGGGAGCAGGGGCAGTAAAATTTTGATATAGACAAAATCATAGAATATGAAACAAAGGAGCAGAATTAGACCATTTGGCCCATCGAGTCTGCTGTACCATTCCGTTGTGGCTGATTTATTATCTCTCTCAACTCCATTCTCCTCTGACTTCACTAAGTATCCTTTCACACCTTGATTAATTGAGAACCTATCAAACTCTGCTTCAAATATACCCAATGATTTGGTCTCCATAGCTGCTGTGGGAATGAATTCCACAGCTTCACCACCCTATGGCTAAAGAAATTTCTCCTCATCTCTATTTTAGATGGACTTCCTTCTATTCTGATTGTGTACCCTCTTGTCCCCCACTATAGGAAACATCCTCTCCTTATCCACTCTGTCTAAGCCTTTCAGTGTTCATGTGGTAGGCATAGTTGATAGAAATCCTAATATTGAAAACCCTGTACTGGTGGCTGAAGCACAAGGTACCCAGCTAACGAAGGTGTATATTTCAACAACTTTAGGAATTTGTGAGCTAAGTTATTTACAGATTAAAATTTGAGAGCCATGGTTTGAGGTAGTGGAATAATGTTACAATGATTTCAGTTTTTCCTTCCAAACCATTTCAGTTAACCTATTGAAATGGTCTGGGGCAGAAAACTCAAATCCTATTGGAGAATGAACTGTCTTAATCAGGTGATCATTACTAAACTGAAGGCAGGGAAACTTCTTGGAAATTTTAGTTTTTAAAAGGATTTGGTGAAATTTAATTGGCATTTTGTATGGAAAGGACAGAGGGGTGGGTAGCTCTATTGTTAAAAATGAAAGAGGTGACATAGAGTTGGAAGATGTAGAGTCCTTGGGAGTAAAGTTAAGAAACTCTATTAGAGTTATATATGGGCCCCTAAACAGCGCCCAGGATGTGGGATATAAATTTCAATGGGAAATAGAAAAGGCTTGTAATAAGGGAAAAGCCATGATCATCATAGGAGATTTCAAATTGCAGGTAGATTGGGAAAATGAGGCCTGATTTCAGTGGTTGAGAAGATAATTAAGTCCATTATTAAGGACGAGGTTTCAGGATACTTGGAATCGCATGATAAAGTAGGCCAAATACATCATAGTTTCCTTAAGGGGAAATCTTGCCTAACAAAGCTTTTGGAATTCTTTTAAGGAAATATCAGGATAGACAAAGGAGAGTCAGTGGAAACTGTTTACTTGGATTTTCAGAAGAACTTCAACAGGGTGCCACCCATGAGGCTGCTTTACAAGTTAACAGCCCATGTTTCGCAAACTTACTGGAGTTCTTTGAGGATATAATGAGAGCAGTTGTTGGAGGGGAACAGATGGATGTTATTTACTTGGATTTCTTGAAGGCATTTGATAAAGTGCTGCAAGAAGACTAAGATAAGATAAGGATGAATGGAGTTGGGGGTGATGTATTAGCACAGATAGAGGATTGGTCAACTAATAGAAAACAGAGAGTTGGGATACATGGATGTTACTTCTGGTTGGCAATCATTGGTGACCGGTTTGCCGCTGCATTGGTGCTGGATCCGCAACTGTTCACAATATACATTAACGATCTGAAAGAGGGGACTGAGTGTAGTGTATCTGAGTTTGCTGATGATACTAAATTGAGTAGAAAAGCAAATTGTGCAGAAGGTACAGAGAGTCTGCGGAGAGATATAGATAGGTTAAGTAAATGGGCAAGGGTTTGGCAGGAGGAATACATTGTTGGTAAATGTGAGGTCATCCACTTTGGAAGGAAAAATGGAAGAGCAGATGATTACTTAAATGGTAAAAAAAATGCAGTATGCTGCTGTGCAGAGGATCTTGGGAGTGCTTGTGCATGAATCACAAAAAGTTGATTTGCAGGTGCAGCAAGCTATCAAGAAGGCAAATGGAGTGTTGGCCTTCATTATGAGAGAGATTGAACTTGAGAGCAAGGAGGTTATGCTGCAACTGTACAGGGTACTGTTGAGGCCTGGAGTACTGCATGCGGTTCAGGTCTCCTTACTTGAGGAAGGATATACTTAGTTTGGAGGTGATGCAGAGGAGGTTTGCCAGGTTGATTCCAGATATGAGGGGATTAGACTATGAGGAAAGATTGAGTCACCTGAGTCTGTATTGGCTGGAATTCAGAAGACTGAGAGGAGATCTTATAGAAATGTAT
Source organism: Hypanus sabinus (assembly GCF_030144855.1). Taxonomy (NCBI): domain Eukaryota; kingdom Metazoa; phylum Chordata; class Chondrichthyes; order Myliobatiformes; family Dasyatidae; genus Hypanus; species Hypanus sabinus. The sequence continues at coordinate 24,306,139 of NC_082723.1, read as the reverse complement.
AAAATTATGAAAGGGATAGATAAGATGGAGGCGGGAAAGTTGCTTCCTCTGATAGGTGAGATGAGAACTAGGGTCATGGCTTCAAGATTTGGGAGTAGATTTAGGATGGAGATGAGGAGGAACTGCTTTTCCCCAAGAGTGGTGTATCTGTGGAATTCTCTGCCCAGTGAAGCAGTGGAGGCTACCTCAGTAAATATATTTAAGACAAGATTGGACAGATTTTTACATAGTAGGGGAATTAAGGATTATGAGGAAAATGTAGGTAAGTGGAGAGGAGTCCATGGCTAGATCAGCCATGATCTTTTTGATTGGTGGAGCATATTCGATGAGCCAGATGGCCTATGCGTGCTCCTACTTCTAATGTTCTTATGGTATTACAGGAAAGATACCTACGTGGATAGAAAATTGGCTGATGGCAGGAGGCAAAGAGTCAGAGTAAACAGGGCCTATTCTGACTGGCTGCTGGATAAAGTGGTGTTCAGCAGGGGTTGGAAATTGGGACCGCTGCTTTTCGTGTTATATGTCAACAATTTGAATGATGGAATTGATGGCTTTGTGGTAAGTGTGCAGGTAAGTGGAGGGACAAGTAGTGTTGAGGAAGGATGGAGTCTGTAGAAGGACTTGGATAGAGTGGGAGAATAGGCAAAGACATGGCAATGGAGTATAGTGCAGGGAAATGTACGGTCAGGCGCTTTGGTAGAAGGAATAAAGGCATAGAATATTTTCTAAACAGGAAGAAAATTCACATATCAGAGGTGCAAAGGGACTTGGGAGTCCTTGTGCAGTATTCCTTAAACGTTAGCTTGCAGGTTGGGGCATTGGTGAGGAACGCAAATGCAATGTTAGCATTCATTTTGATAGGACTAGAATATGAGCAAAGACATGATGCTTAACTTTATAAGGCATTAAGTCAGACCACACTTGGAGTATTGTGAGCAGTTTTCAGCCTTTCATGTAAGAAACAATGTGCTGGCATTGGAGAAAGTCTAGTGGAGATGCATGTGAATGATGGTGGGAATGAAAAGGTTAATGTATGGGGAGCATTTCATAGCACTGGGCCTGTACATGCTGGAATTTAGAAGAATGGGGGAAATATTGAGACCTATTGAATATTGAAAGGCCTAGACAGAGTGGATGTGGAGAAAATAGGTCCTGTGGTGGGTGAGTCTAGGACCAAAGCCTCAACAGGGGATGTCCATTTAGAACAGAGACACAAAGGCGTTTCTTTAGCCAGAGGATGGTGAATCTGTGGAATTCATTGCCATGGATGGCTGTTGATGCCAGGTCATTGAGTATATTTAAGCAGAAGTTGCTAGGTTCTTGGTTAGTATGTAAATGAGTATGGCAAGAAAGCCGGAGAATGGGGTTGAAAGGGATCCGGGATTAGCCATGATGGAATGGCAGAGCAGACTCGATGGGCTGAGTGGCCTAATTCTGCTCTGTCTATGGTTTTATTTTAACAAGAATATTCCTAAGTCTACATTTGAATTCATCATTAGGACAGTATTTTTCATTGAATCTGTAGTGGTTTAAATGCAGCTAATTATTTAATAATAGAAACCAAGAGTTTTGAATTGTTGTCTGTAAATTTGAGAAAATACAAACCCCTACCCCATGGGTTCCTTTTGTGTGTAATTTTGAAATGGCCAATTTATTAAGTACACATGTACACCTGCTTGTTAATGCAAATACCTAACCAGCCATTCACATAGCAGCAACATAAAAAGCATGCAGACATGGTCAAAATCAGAATGGGGAAGAAATATGATCTAAGTAGCTGACTATGGAATGATTGTTGGTGTCAGGTGGGGTAGTTGGAGTTTTTCCTGAAACTGCTCATCACCTGGGATTTCCATGTACAAAACAGTCTCTGGAGTTTACCGGGAGTGGTGTGGGAAAACAAGAAATGTCTAATGAGTGGCAGTTCTGTGGTTGAAAATTCCGTTAATGAGAGAGGTCTGAGGAGAGTGGCCAGACTGATTGAAGCTGATAGAAAGGTGACAGTTGCTCAGATAACCGCATGTTACAACAGTGGTGTGCCAAAAGAGCATCTCTGAGCACACAGCACGTTGAACCTTGAAATACATGGGCTATAGCAGCAGCAGACCATATTGTGTTCCACTCCTGTTCCTAATAAAGTGGCCTCTGAATGTATGTTCACTTCTGTTACTTTTATGAATACTTCTACATATATTTAACCCGGCCAGTGACTTTGCTGCTTCAGTTGAATCAACTCTGGGTCATCTGACCATTTCAATTTAGATGTGCAGTTGATAGTCTAGCATTTTATTGAATTAAGTTTCAAGCCCGTGGGTGTATATAATATGTAGTTCTGTTGCTCTGATGCAAGACTTTTCTTCAAGAATATGAATGTTTAAGAAATATACAGGGGTCCCCAGGTAATGGATGACCTTATAGATGCCCTAACTTTATGCAAATTCTCCCCTACAATTTAAAAAAAATCAAATTATTAATAATGTTTCATGTTATTCATTAGTGACTTGCCTCTGTATTTATTCCATTAATCATGGGTAAGTATTAGGGTGAATATGCAATGAATGAAAGAATAATAGCAAGTGTGCGTACAGCAAAATGATGTGAATATCTTCAGAAAATAGGCATTTCTGACTTCAGAGAAATAATCTTATGGACAGTTAGAAACCCTAATGCAAAGCAGGTGTTGTCTGTAAGTATTCTTGCATCAGAAAAGCAAAATGCAGAGGTTGCATCTCTGCACTGATCAATGTATTGGTGAGGGGGTAAATAGGTGTTGTGATGGACGCAGGTTTCTGTAGTACCTTCACAATAAGGGAGATCCAATTTATTGCCTAAAGCTTCTGTTTTGGTGAGAACTGGAAATTAAATCACTAGCATAAGGGATTCTGCAGGAAGTCCAGCGCAACACACAAAATGCTGGAGGAACTTGGCAAATTAGGCAGCATCTATTAGATGTCTTGGCCAAGAGCCTTCAAGACTGGAAAGGAAGTGGGAAGATGCCAGAATGAGGTTGGGAGAGGGGCTGGAGGACAAACTAGAAGGTGAAAGGTGATGCTAGATGGATGGGGGAAGAAGGGATGAAGTAAGCTGGGCTATGATAGGTATTAAAGGACAAGGACTGAAGATGAAGGAATCTGATAGGAGAGGAAAGTAAATCATGAGAGAAAAGGAAGGAGGAGGGGCACCAGGGAGGTCATAGGCAGGTGAGGAGAAGAGGTAAGAGGCCAGAGTGGGGAATTGAAGGAGGAGGAGGAGTAGAAAAAAAACTACTGGACATTGAGGAAATCAATCAGGTTGATGACTATCTAGACAGAATATGAGATGTTCTCACTCCAATCACTGTTCCTGTGATTGTGGGGGCTGCAAATGTGGGCACCTCACCAGGCCAAGTAGAGGGACAGAAAAGTAGAAGCAAGGATGTGCTGATGTGAGACTGGAAGTAAACTGTTAGTATACAGGGAAGTATGAAAACTTAATCCATTTTCACTAGACCAGTGGAATAGAATGGAAGAATATAATAGAACTTTTAAAACTGATGAAACATTTTGAAAATATTCTTCTCACAGGTGAATTAGCAACAAGGAGCAAAATACATTTGCACTGGGATAATTGGAAGAAATCTGAAATGCTTTATCACCAGACAATATGTTTTTTAATTGAGAATTTATTGGTTGAATATTTGAAAAAGAAGAAAATAAATCAAAGCAGAGGCAGAAAATTAGCACAGCTAACTGGAGATACATTTTGTGGAGCAAACCTCCAGAGAAATACAAGAGAGGGAGACGGGACAGATTTAGGCGGGGGATCCTGGCTGACATAGAGTCAGCTGAACACTGGTTCAGCATCTGCCCTCGGCCTAGTAACCTTAATGTTTTTAATGTGGTTCAGCACATAATTCGGTTGAGCGTTGTTGTGTTCCTCCCTCTCAGACTACTGAGTGAAATGGTCCATTTCTGGGTTGCTATTCCCTTCATAGAATTATTCATTGCAAGAATATTTGTATAAATATGATAGATATTGAAAGGGTGGGTATGAACAGCAGTGACTCTGGTATTTTTTAGTGTACCATTTGATGAACAAATTAGCATAAATTGTTGGCAAAATTTAGATTATACATTTTTTTGTAATGAGTACAACCAGTGAGGTAATAATAACATGCAATATTTTGATAAAATATAGATTGTGTTCTATATGTTAACATGGTCAGTTGGCTGATATTCTGATATTAAATAATTAATTACACTCATTGACCACTTTATTAGGTACAGGAGCAGAACTTGTTGTGGTCTTTGCTCTTGTAGTCTAAACATTTCAAGCTTCAACATGTGCGGTTGGAGATGCTCTTCTGCACACCACTGTTGTAACGTGTAGTTATTTGAGTCACTGTTGCCTTCCTGTCAGCTTGAACCAGTCTGACCATTCTCCTTTGACCTCTCTCATTAACAAGACATTTTGCCTACAGAACTGCTGCTCACTGGATTTTTTTCCCTTTTGCACCATTCTCTGTAAATTCTGGAGACTGCTGTGCGTGAAAATCCCAGGAGATCAGTTTCTAAGGTACTCAAGCCACCCCGTCTGGCACCAACAATCATTCTACATCAATGTCAGATAGATTGCATTTCCTTACCCATTTTGATGTTTGGTCTAAACAACAACTGAACCTCTTGACCATATCTGCATGCTTTTATGCATTGAGTCGCTGTCACATGATTGGCAGATTAGATATTTACACTAACGGGGTGTATAGATGTATCTAATAAAATGGCCACTGAGTGTAGATGGATAGCTGGTAAGTGTACGTGTTATTCGACTGATCCTTGCAAACAAAATGTAATTTCTAATCATTTAAGTCATGATACTGCTGAAGTTAAATAGGATTTTATTTTTTTTAATGCATCATTAAAACCTCTACTATTCTTAGTAAAAGAATTTTGCAGTAAAAAAAACAGGATATGTCTTTTGCTCATACTATTATTAATATGTAATTTAGGCTTCTCTTTCTGTGCTAATTATTGCCAGTCTCTTAAAATTAACTTTAAAATATTTATTCCTCCAGATTTATTTACTGGTAGTGATTTTACTTTGATCTTAAAAATTTAATATGTATTTCCTGTCTCTATTATGACTCTTAATCTTGTTTGTCTTTCTCTGTCTGTGATGATCTTGTTGTCAGTAAGCTGAAGCTGGCATTGTCTTAACTGTTATAGCTTCATCTTCCTTCTGGTATTGTGGTATTGCAATAAGGAATTTTCAGTCTGACTGGGCAAGGCAATGCACATTTGTTTGTCCTGATCAAGAGTCCAGATCTTAGGAGTGCTTCACCAAATGGTTTTCGAATTGCAAAAGAAACTAGTACAAATCTTTTCAGAAAGGTCTTTAAGCAGGTAATGAGTAGTATGATCACTTGAGTATGATGTTCTCCTAAAGGGTTGTCTATAGGTGGGTCTTCAGGTGGCTTGAGAGGCCAATCCAGGATCCATGTACTCTGGTGGGGTGGATTCCCTAATGGAGTATGCTTGTGCGTGACTTTGTTCACCGTGGGAAGAATGGTGCGCAGGTAACAACCACAAGGTCCTTGATAAATCGGGGTCAGACTCCAGTGGCATGGAGTTCAAGACAGCTGGGTACCCTTCACTGCTGCAGCTGTCCTCCACTTTCACTGCCATTGTGATATGTGATCATCTTCTGCCAGCTCCACCATTAAGGTTTTGGTATGTAATGAACACTACTGTTGCAAAAGAGGGTCCAATTTTGATATTGTAACCAAACAGTAGGAGTTGACAAGGCACATTACTTACTTCCTAGCTCATCACCCCTGTTGGGGCATAGGTTGCCGATAGCAGCTCGCCAGAATCCTCTGTCTGGGGCCAGTCTTTCAAGTTGTCCCCAGGTGTAGCCCATCTTGTTAGATACTATCTCTCCCAGGGATGAGGTCTTTGGCATTTCTGTAATTCGGAGTTTTTGCAAGAAAGGGTTGCTAGTTCCATGTCCAACACTCCTCCTTTTGCAGCCAGGCTTGGGACCGCCTATGGGAGAGCTAAGGCTTATAATTGGTCAATCTTTTTGGGAGTGATTGGACCAGGTCTCTATTGAAAACTATGGAATTAGTTTGGCTGCAATCTGCCCAAATCTGAGCAATTGTTTGTACCATTGTCTCTCATGGTGGACTCCAGTCCACTTCTCCCACAGTGTATTTAAAACCACAAACCCATAAACAACTGCATTTTAACAGTAGCAAGATTATGCTCACTCTCATCTGAAATTATTGAACCTGAATGCTATGACTGTGACTCCGTAATCAGAAGCTGGCAAGACCAACCTATTTGCCATCCAGTAACTGCAGATTTCAATAACCAAAATTAATTATTAAATTCTAAGGATTTGCAGTTAACGACACATAAATAATTTTCAGAAAGACAGGTATTTAAGCAAGTCATGCCAAGATTTAATTTATGTAAACCTTTCTTAATACTCATTTCATTCACAAGGGCTGCACTTACCTTTTCAACTTTCAAATGCAAGGCTGAAGAGCAAGATAATTATTTTTTTCTCCTTTTGTGCTTCATGAATTGATTACATGGTATTGTGCTGGTTATTTGTGCATTATCATCCCTGTACAAAGGATACATGTCCACGGCACCATATTATTATCATAAGGAGTAGAAGAGTCATTAAACTAATCTGAAAATAGAAGCTTCCTATCATCAGTTCTCGTGCGATGGGTCACAAGTTTCAGCAACACCAAAATTTTTCCTGACAGGATAGGGGGCAATTTTTATTCCCACTCATTAGACAATTTGACTAATGACTGTCTTTGGCTGTGGAGCTATTCAGGGACTACGGACTTCCGTGAGGCACTTGGAACGGCGTGTGGAGGCAGCCTCAGTTGGAAAGGCACAGATGGCAAGCCCAAACGACAAAATAAACTACAATATGTCTTGGAGCTGCTGTCAGGCCAGAGCTTATTTGTCATGTCATGGCAATCTATTGATTTAGGGAGCAGCAGTTCTCCTCTTGGGTTTGGAAAACTTCTCCACATAACATTGTGCTTCTGGCCCAATGGGTAGCAGTCAGGGGAAAAAAAATTCTAAGCTGGTTCTTTGATATAGTTTTAACTAATTAGTCCTTGTAATTTCATGGGATTTAATTCTTATATGCAAAGTAGCAGGATGCAGTGCATAAACTAATTTCAATTTAGGACTCCTGGAGCTGTTAAGCAAGCCGGGCTGTTGATGCTAAATATGTGGTCTCTTAGCATGTTTCTGTGTTTAGAAAGCCCCAATCAAAAAAGTCAATAGTTTTCCATATTATTTAAGTGATGTCTTTTTTTTAATGTATAAAAAATAAGTTAATTAAATTTCTACTGTTTGAGCCACTGTAGCGTAGTGGTTAGCGCGACACTTTTACAGCTTGGGGGAGTCAGAGTTCGGAGTTCAATTCCGGCATCCTCTGTAAGGAATTTGTATGTTCTCCGATTTAACTGTGTGGGTTTCCTCTGGATGCTCCAGTTTCCTCCCACGATTAAAGCTGTACTGGTTAATAGGTTAACTGGTCGTTGTAAGTTGTCCTGTGATTACTCTAGGGTTAAATAGATGGGCTGCTTGGTGGTGCAGTTTATTGGACTGGAATGGATTGTTCTGCGCTATATCTCTAAATAAATAATTAAAACTCGTATCAAAAGCACTTGATACACATGTAAGTGTTGATCCCAATTCATTTATTTATCATGTGTGTATTGAAACATACAGTGAAATGTGTCATTTGCATTAACAACCAACACAAGGTGCTGCAAGTGTTGCCACACATTCCCACACCAACACAGCATGTCCATCATATTCATCAGAGGAACACAGAACCAATCAACAGCAGCAAATAAGTCCCAAATGTTATGGTATTAATCTAAATTTGCAAAAAGAATTTGGGTGTGAAGAACCCTTTGCATTCAGTTTGAATTTTTGCCCACAAATATTTCAATAAATGTTATTTTACTTTTGTTCTGATTTGCTGTTCACTTAGACTTTTGTTGCACTGGGTGACCTGTGATGAGTATTGCCTTTTCAGTCATTTGGCCTGTAACTTTGATGCACGTTATTAAGCACAATAATCTCTCATGAAGTTGTAATAGGTATTTCCAACCTTTTATTATGCACAGGTTAAAAAATGCTAATGGGTGGTTTATGTGCCGAATATCAATTTGAGTTGAATCATTGCATAATATATCCCCCATTTAGAACCTATTCCATCATATTGTAGTTGACTTTCAAAATTAACAATTGTACAGTATAGCAGTAATGTAGTAAATCATTCTATCACTGAACTCTGTTCAAGAAAAGGCCCTTTTATTTGATAAACTAATCAAGAATATGTTCATTAAAGGTGATGTAAAGAATGGGCCAGATTAGTGGGAATGTTGGGTTCAAATTTTATGTAGGAAATCGTGTAGTAAGTGGCTACTTAAAACTCTGACCCTGGAATTAAACTGCAGGAAACCAGCATATGAGTCTTTAATGCATCTGTCTGAAATATTTCTCTGCTATTTTAAGAGGCATTAACCCATTTATGTTAAACTGATTACACCTCCATTAAAATAGTGCAGAGGGGAACTCCAGACTCACAGATCATGGATTTGTGCATTAGACTGCCACAATTTAAAGACCAGTGTCAGGGCAATATCTTTAAACAGTTGTCCACCAGTGTCCTAATGTTTAAGGAGAGAGAAAGTGAAATATAAAATAGCATCAGCACAGCATTGCTTTAATAAACACTGCTGATGTTAACCAAGCTTGGATTTTACATTGAATAATACATTCATATAAACAGATGAACAACCATTTGCAGGCAGTAAAACCAATATAAACACAAATCTGAATGAGAATATTACACAAAGCTCAGGAAACGAATAGGTCCTAACTTTTGGATGTAATTCTGTGCTTCGCGCGCCATTGCACAAGAGACTGAGTGCAGGAATTTGTGACGCATTGTACTTAAATTCCTTCCGTATTTGTGTAGAATTTTTCTCCCCCATGCAACAATAGAAGTGTCCGTTGCTGTGTAGAATTGTAACCCTCTGAGTACTGAAAGAGCCAATTCATCTACACCTAGTAGCTAAACATGACAATGTTAGCATTTTTCATTTTACTGACATTACCATTAATAAAGCAATGATCCAAAAGTAGCTTTGCTGAGTCTGTTCTTTATTTCCATCATTCATGACTATAATACTGCACTGCATCATTTTTAAATTAAATGATGGAAAACGCATTGCTTCTCATTGTTTACAATGTTCAGTAATCAAGTTTAAGGAAGTGCATCAGAGCTTTACACCATCTGAAATTAAAGCTATCTTCAAATAGCTCTGAAGGGAAGGTTTACATTTTTTAAGCTGTATTATTATTCTGCAAAGAAGTTTACAGAGATTTTTACAAAGGGAAAGGAAAATGAATATGTAAAGCACTGTTGATGATGTCCTTTGAATTCTTGTTGAGCATAAAATGGAAAAATAATATGTTCTTCATTGTGACGCTCTTATGTTTGTAACCATATATTTTGGGCCTCCTCACAATCGGAGAATATGTGTCTTTATTTATTGAGACGCAGTACAGAACAGGCCCCTCCGGCTCTTCGAGCCATGCCATCCAGCAACCCTCAACTTACTCATAGCCTAATCATGGGACAATTGACCTACTGTCTGGTACATCTTTGTTTTGTGGGAGGAGCTCCTGTAGAATTATGACTTCTCCCTATAAACTTGGTTGTCCTTACTGTTTATATATTATTGAGATACGGTGCAGAACAGGACCTTCTGCCACTTTGAGCCAAGCCACCCAGCAAGCCACCAGTTTAACACTTGCCTGATCATGGGGCAATTTACAATGATTAATTAACCTTTGGACTGTAGGAGGAAACCCACACGGTTACGGGAGGGATGTACAAGCACCTTAAAGGCAGCGGCAGAAATGAACCCATTTCACTTGTGCTGGAAAGCATTGTGCTAACCAGTACACTACCATGCATCATAGAAGAATAAAAAAGTGAAGTGCATCAGGCATGTTTGAGCTTTGAGTGCACTTTATGGCCATTTATGTGGTCCTGCAGTTAAGGTTAGTAAGTAAATGTAGGATCCAATCAAAATCTTGTACGTCAAGTTTAATATGTGTGTTAGGCCATCACATTTCACACTTCAGAATGGACATAGTTCTTCTCATTCTCATAATCACTTCCATCTACAGTACAACACTTGCCATTTCAAGCAATCCCAAATGATTGTTTGTTTTGTAATGATTGCTCTGCACTTGTAATATTTAATAGCTTAGAGCAGTTGTCTTGAACTGTGCTATTTTCTGTTGGCAATAAAACAGCGTAATAGTTATACCATTATTAATTTATTTCCACTAAAATGCATAACAGCCATTTTCTCCTACATCACCTTTGTTTCTAAATATGCGTAGAAATGCATGCAGAATGTTCTCATCTTAGGATCAAGTCAACCGTTCAATTGGATAGTGACTATTCTAAACCTAAGCCATAACTCCCTTTGTTGTCCTTCCCAAACCTAGATCACTCCCTTTTGAACGTTTCTGATCACCTAGGATCTACAGTCACTTTGAAAAAGAGTTCTCACCTTCTCTACCACTTTATGTTATTTGTTTCATGGATCATTCCTTGTTTTTCCAGAACAGTAGAATGCAAACCAGTTTCATACAACCAGCTCTCATAAGCTAAATCTTTTAGATAAATCGGCATTTTACCCTTTATAGCATACTCTGAAACTGACAAGGTTATTTTCTGGCATGTTAAATAGTAATTCACATGCACCTCCTCCAATCATGTATAATACTTTCAGTGTTCTCAATGTTGCTGCCTCTACCACAGCAGGAAAAACTAGACTGTGCTAAACACCTATGCTTTATCTGCCCTTCACCAACTAAAGTTCCTGAGTTCACGTTATTTTAATTCCCCTTCGCATTCTCACGCCAACCTGTCTGTCTTTGGCTGCCTTCAGAGATGGGGTGAGTCCAAACACAAACTAGAAGACCCAGCACCTTATATTCAGCCTGGGTAGTCTACAACCTGACAGAATAAACATTGAATTTTCTACTTTATGTGACCTGCACCTCATCCTCCTCTCTCTCTCCTGATCTATACATATCCTCTCACATGTATCCTCCTTTCCAAGCTCACATCCCTATTCCAATTTCTTTTCCCTCCCTAAACCACTCCTTCTGCCCATCTATCCACCGGGTTCCCTCCCCTCGCTGTTTACATCTGTCCACCATATTTCCTGTATTTAGTACCTCTTCACCTACCTTTCATTTCAGATTCTAATATTTGCAGCCCTCCATTGCCTCCACCTAATACCCCGCCCCCCCAGTCTCTGTTGTTATCTCCACCCGTTTGTTGTCCACCATTCTTCTTCTGCGAATCAATCCCTCCTCACTTGAATCCATCAATAGCTTGCCAGCTCATGCCTCCTCCTCCTCACATCTTCATGTTGGCTTTATATATCTTTATATATTTCAATTTAGGGTCTCGATCCAAAACGTTGACTGCCTGACCTGCTGATTTCCTCTTGTTATCCAGCTTATGATTTTATTGTTAAATAGAACCGTTGTATTGCTTGCATTACCCAGAAGTGTACTTGTGGGTAATGTTCATGTGTACAATTTGGGTAAAACTTCTCTCAGTTCCTCCGTGCGAAAATTCATGAATTCCACTCGCCACCCTGCCGATGAACTTGCCAAGTGGAGACTAATACCTTCTGTCATTCTTACTTTGATTTACTTGAGCTAAAATAATTGTCCCAAAAATGGAGAGCTATTGGGATAGAAGATTGTTCAATTAAGTATAATGTGTTCATCTTTTTCCTCTACCGCTGAGTTAGTTAAAATAGCTTTTCTCCTATAGTGCCTTTTGGAAATCTGACAGATTGAGGTTAAAAAGCCTATAAACGGGTCTCTTTTATTCTTGAATATTGTACATCATTGGTGAAAAGTTCAAGTTGCTGAGTTGTTGATCAGAACGCAGCAGACTCTTTAAATGCACGTATTTTATCAACAGAGGCAGTGTTAAAATTTGACAGCCTTGACATGCTGATTTCTATGTACACTCATTTCAGTGTGAGGTTACAGGATTAATAATACAGTTTCATGCTACTTGCCATTTTTAACCATGATCATTATGATAAAGGGCATATACTTAATTATAGCCCTGTTTAATTACAGCTGTGTTGAAGCTCGTTTGTTTAGTAGAATGCTAATTAAAGTGGTGAGCCTGTGGCATGTCCTTATTTTCCTCCTTTGTGCTAGGTGAATGAACTAGCTGTAATGCACCATGTATTGTTGCTTTACTCAAATAATTACAACCGCAAGGCACGTTCTGCTGGATAAGTCCCAGAAGTTTTAAAAAAGTTCATTTACCACTGGATTCTTCTGCTGTGTGCACAGCCTCATTGAGTGTGGCTAAAGTTCAACCCTTAATGCCACTATTTTATATGGGACATTGAAGATCTTTAAATTAGTGTATTGTTTAGAAAATCACTTCTGAGAATTATCATTTACTTACTGTTAATTTATATAAATATTGAATCTTCAATATAATCTCTTTAAATTTGTTGATTCAGTATATTGTAGCAATACATTTTTTAAAAAAATTACATTTAATATTGAAGATTGTTTAATATACTTTACAGTGCACAGTGTAAAGAATTGTTACTCCAGATTCAAGGCAGCACAAAAAAATTAAAAACCAATTATCATAAAATAAACAATATGATTACAATAATCATAAGTTTATATACATTGATTGCATGTCCATAAAATGTCGCTAGAGCGGATGTGTCTGTGACTCTGACAGGAAATGATAATGTAGTAGTAGTTGGGGGGTGTAGAGAGGTGGGTGAGTGGGTGGAGATGTTGATCAGCCTTACTGCTTGGGGAAAGTAACTGGTGGTTCTGGCATTGAGCTATGTAGCCTCCTCTTTGATAGGAGTGGGACAAATATCCATGAGCAAGGTGGGTGGGATCCTTTATGATGCTGGCCCTTTTCCAGCACCTTATCGGTGGGTAGGCTGGGGCCAGAGATGCGTTGGGCAGTTTTGACTACCTGTTGTAGAGATTTCCTGCCTGCCACAGTGCAGTGATGTAGCTTGTTAGGATGCTCTGTACTGTGCATCTGTAGAATGACCTGAATATGATTGTGTATAATCCAACTCTCTTCAGCCTCCTTCAAAAGTAAAGGCACAAGTATGAGAAAGTCTTTATAAGCTGAAAATCCAAAGCAACACACACCAAATGCTGGAGGAACTCAGCAGGTCAGGCAGCGTTTATGGAAAAGAGTAAACGGTCGACATTTCAGGCTGAGACCCTTCATCAGGATTGGAAAAGATGATGAGAAGTCAGAGAAAGAAAGTGGGCAGAGGGGAGGCAGAAGTACAATGCGGTGGGTGAAAAAGTAGAGGTGATGTTGATCTTTCCTGACTCTAAATTGTGTTCTGGGACCAGAAGAGTTTGTGTGAGATGTGCACTTGCAGGAGTTTGAAACTGCTCACAGTTTACTCTGCTGTGCTGCCAGTGTATGGGGGCGTGAGTCATACAAGTTCTCCTGAAGTCAGTATTTAGAAGCAAGTTCAAATAGTGCTTCAGTAACCCCTATGCTATAATCTACTTAAAAAGATATTTTAAACTTAATTTGAACCCTAGATGGAATTTTGTAAATTGCGTAAAGATTCAAGATTTAAATCTGATGTAAATGTTGTTCTCAGAATTTCTCCTCTCTCAGTTACTTCTCCATTCTGATACAGAATTAAACAGGATTAGGAACTCTAAGTAGAATTATATTTTACTTGATTTCAGTAGTATTTTACACAATATAATTTACAATGCAATTTTAAACATTACAAATTTATTTTTGTATATATTATAAAGCAGATTCATGCCATCCATGGGCAATGTGTTCACTTTGCAGTAAGAATGATCTGTGAACTCTGATGAGCAACATACCTCTGACTAAATATGAATTTCAGTGGGCTGATATTTTGTGTTGCTTGATTTCTTAAGGCTGATATTCTTTTATTTTTGATCATATGGTTGACCGGTTTAATGTTACTACTGCTAGGTTGCAGGAATAGTACAACAGTGACTAATTATTCAGTAAAGAAACCAATGTCAGCAAATAAAAATAAAGTTCCTGTTGCTGAGGTGAGCGCACATGAAAGGATATAGAAGAAAAAGGCTCTGAAATGTGTCTCTTTTGATAGAGCCATTACAATCAGATGATTGGTTGTCAAATGTTGGGCGTCATGGTAGCCTAGCAGTTAATGTAAAAAATGCTATTACTGTGCCAGTAACCCGGGTTTAATTCCCACCACTGTCTGCAGTGAGTTTGAATGTTCTCCCCATAATTGTGTGGGTTTCCTCCAGGTACTCTGGTTTCCTCTCATTTTCCAATGATGTACAAATTAGGTTAGTTGGTCATATGGTTATAATCGGATTTCGCAGGCTTATTGGACCAGAAGGGCCTATTTCTGTGCTGTATTTCTAAATATATCAAAATAAATAAATAGTGTGTTCCATTAAATGGGCTCACTTGGTTAAACATGCATGATTGGACATTTGTAGAGGGCCTGATGTCTGAATTGTGATGTTTCTGATAGCTGCAAAATTTAAAATTTAGAATTCTTGAACTAATCATTCATGCCATAAAAATCTTTATGGGAGAAACTGAATAAAGTCATAAATCATGAATGCTGAGGCTAACACTAACCAACTAAAAGTTTGGCTGTTTCCCAATAACTCTTATTAAATTTTGATCTAATGAGTGCTTGAGGGACAGGCTTCATATGCAGGTGGTCCATTAATACAGTGTTCTACAATAACATCATTAATTTTTTGAAAGAACTTGCTTTACTTGGGCAATGTGACTTATAAAAATGATTGCTCTTTTGAATAGACGTATCATTTAACCTTATTAATTTATCATTAAAATGTTTTGACTGTTGCTGCAGTTAGTTTATGGAAGTTTCCTAGGAAGTAGTAATAAAGTCAAAGCCAGCAGTATTATTTTTAAAGACGCCAAGAGCTTAGGTATTTGTAATTTAACTAAAAAAGATTGGTCGCAATCAGAACCAGGTTTACTATCACTGGCATATGTCATGAAATTTGTTGTTTCACAACAGCATTGTGGTGCGATACGTTAAATGCTGTTACGTACCCCGTAACTGGGTGTCTGACCAGCAAAGATAGAAGAATCCATTGGAGTCTGGTGGTACTATTTTCAAACAGTGTTTATTAGTAAAATATACAAATCAATATCAACAATGCAAATATATAGATAATACACGTTAGCAATACTAAACCTAAAAGTGTGGGTATAATAATAATCAATAATAAACCAGCTCTATCTATGTCTAGGGGATAATGAATTGTCACATGTGACTATAAAGTTCAGTTCAGTTCATACATACTGAGGTAGTTGTTGGTGGTTTTATTTTAATCGTTGGAGAGAGAGAGAAAGAGCGAGCGAGCGAACAGTGACAACTACAGTCAAACCTTCCGTTATGTTCTTGATCAGTCGATGTGTTGTGGTCATTCAGGTATGACCCCTCTGTCCTTCAAAGCTAGACCGTTCTTCTGTGGTGGACTCATCACCCAGGCAAGGGCGGACACACACACAAGCACCCACCTGCCCCGCTATAAACACTGAGTTAAACTGACCGATCCTTTGCTCGGTCTCCGATGCCCCACACCTTCCTGTGGGTTCCAACACTCAAGCAGTGCTCACTAGTGTGTCTCCTGAGAAACTTTAATGAACAGAATGGTACCAAGTAAACAGCCCTCTCCGGAGCCACAAGTCTTTCAGGAGTCATAATATGGTTGAACAACAGGCTTCTCTCCCCCAGTGTTAGCTCTCCCTGATCTGAAGCAAATGTTCCAGTCCCAGTATGTTTTTCCCTTTGTCTCTCTTTCGCTGTCATTAGCAGCATGGTAACAGTAACAGTTTGTGATTCTCCGGGGGGGTGGGGGTGGGAAGATATGGGCAACTCTGTACCCTTCTGCCCATCAGAACTGTTCATCCTTTATAACAATGCTATAAGTTACAATAAGAAATGTATATTAAAAATTAAATTAAGTAGTGCAAAAAGAGAGTAAAAATAGTGAGGTAGTGTTCATTGTCCATTCAGAAATCTGATAGCAGAGGTATAAAAGCTTTTGAAAGATGTTCTGCATTTGAATGGTGGTTGGCACTGTAAAAACTAATGTCTTATTCCCACTCTTGCTAACAGCTTTCATGCTTTCTAAAGACATGGAATGTGCACTGAAAAAAGGCTGCAACTCCAGATTGTTTTATTCCCCTCTAGCAGACCTGTGTGCAACAATAATTACTCAAGTAGAATGTTCATTCGTGCCGTATCACATGACATAGGCAGTAATTGTGTTTTCAAAGCCATGATTGTTCTTGGCAAATTTTTTTACAAAGTGGTTTGCCATTGTCTTCTTCTGGGCAATGTCTTTTCAAGTTGGGTGACCCCCCCCACCCCACCCCCCAACCATTATCAATACTCTTCAAAGATTCTCTGCCTGGTGTTAGTGGTCACATAACCAGAACGTGATATGTGCATATGACCGTCCACCCCCGCTCCTGTGGCTTCATGTGACCCTGCTTGGGGGGGAGTGGGGGGGCTCAGCAGGTGCTAGACCTTGCCCCCAAGGGTGACCTGCACTGTATTGGAGCGAAGGAGTGCCTTGCTCTTTCTTTCGTAGAGACCCTATCATCCACTCAATCAGAACAAACTTTCTTAATATTAAACATTTGCTAGTGTGTCAAGCTAATCTTCCTGTTCCCTCTTAAAACGTCTCAGCAAGAAGGATCTAAATGACTGAAAATGTAACCACCTGCTACACTGCAAACTCTCCACTTTAAGGTGCAGTGGAACCCACTATTGGTTGTATTTTTAAGGTGAATTACCTAATGGCTCAATAAATTTAAAGTAGAGCTGTTATTGTATGAAATTAGTTCATTCTTGGCTACACGAAAATGGGCTCCAGATTTTAAAAAATGATTACTTTTGATCTGCCACACATTTCAGTGCTTTGTAAATCTTTAATACAGAACCCTAATCAAGGGTCATAAAGAATTAACTAACCTTTTTTTGCCTGTTTCAGCAATGGATGGCGTGCCTTTCACGATTTCAGAGAAATTCGCAAGTGCAATAGAAGCTGTAAGTACTTTCAACTGTTAAAACCCAAGTATCAGATTAAAATGTAACTTTTAATCTTTAAAGCTACATTATATACAGTTATGTACTTGAATTTCTGTGCATATTTGGGATAAATATGAAGGTTCACTTTTGAGAGAAAAACACAGGGGAAAGCTGTATTTAAGCTAATATAATATTGAAGAAATTTGTCATTCTTTGCCTTCCTAGTGTGTAAATAACTAAGACTAGAAACTAAATATTCTAAATTTTAATTGAATTATGTTTGACTGCCTTAAAACACATGAACCAGTATTCAAATATGTTTGCAATTTTGACTTGTCCAGTTTGGCTGAATGAATTCACTTTGCCGTGTGCATATGCTGCCTGCTGCCCAATACATTTATTCTGTACTGTTTTCCAAATCTAGTTCCGAGGGTATGCTAAATCTTAATTAGACAACAGCTGTACCTCTACTGAGTTTCAGAGCAATCAATATTACTTAAGAACATTGTTGTTTAGCAATATCAACACCAGTTGAGAAGTGTGGAGAAGATTCGGACAATAAAATGAATCATTTAAGGTAGTTGGTGGTATAAGGAGTAGACATTTCAACTTAAATTTGAGGCTATCTTCGATTGAAATTGTGTGTATAGAGGTGAAACCATTTAAGAAACATCTACAGTTTCTCCTGGCTAGTTACACAACGTTCTATGAAATGAGAGTACTGGAGGAACTGAGCAGGTCAGGCAGTATCCGTGGAAAGGAATAAACAGTCGGAGTTTTGGGCCGAGATACTTCTTCAGGACTTGTGGAATAATCTGTGAAATGATGTCCGAAAGGCAATAAAAAGAATTTTATCTGAGCTAATATATTTGTCACCCACAAGTATTTCATGGTTACGAGTACAGTTCCCTGAACATAACCGATGTACTACTGAAAATGACTGCATAAAATGTTATGTATACTGTGTGGGGAAAAATGTGTAGAGAATATTGAAAACAAAGATTTATATTAGTAAGGTCCATGGTTTTGAAATACTCTGAATCCGAATATTTTAGACCACAAAATTGTTTTCTTGTAGTAACCACTGAAGAGATAGTTGCTACAGAACAGTGAAATATTTTACTATGTTAGGGAACCTAATTCTTTTCAAAACATGTCAAAGTTCAAAGTAAATTTATTATCAAATTACGTTTATATTTTCATGCAGGCATTCACAGTAGAGCAAAGGAATACTCTACACTAGTATCAGAGAAAACCTACTCACAAGCAAAGACTGATAAGCAACCAATGTGCAAAAAAAGTCAAATATAAAATAATAATAAATAAGTAAATAATACTGAGAACATGAGTTATAAGAGCCCTTGAGAGTGAGGGCATAGGTTATGTTTAATGATCAGTTCAGTGTTGAGGTGAGTGAAGTCCACGCTGTTCAGGAGTCTGATGGTTGAAAGGTATTAACTGTTCCTGAATCTGGTGCTATTACACCAAAGGCTCCTGTACATCCTTCCACGGGTAGCAGAGTTGGAGAGTGGATAGTGGGTGGTCTTTGGTGATGGTATTTAGTAAGGCGGCATGATGCCAACCTGGAAAAGCCCATGTTATACCTGTGCTCTTCTTAGTGGGTAGGAATTAGTCCTAAAGGTACACAATCTGTACTCTTAAGGCACGTTTTGTCACAATTCATTTACATATGTAACATAATCAGAAAATTCACTTATGGTTTTTCTCTTCAAATACACAGTTGTTTATTTTTAATCACATGTACATCGAAAAGTGGTGAAATGCATTATTTGTATTAACAACCAGCACAAACTAAGGATGTGCTGGACGCAACCAGCAAATGTCTCGACATATTGCAATGCCAACATAGCATGTCCACAATGTTCAGCAGAACAACAGAGAACACAATAAAACAGCACATACCAAGACAACACAATAGCAAAACAAACTCCCTTCCTCCCTGCCAACCATGCATACTCCCACAGAGGCAGTTCTCCAACTCCAGGACAGGCCTCAGGGTCTTGTCTTAATTTGAAATTTTAACATAATATAAATTACTAAAGTTATTACCATTTGTTTTCATCCTTAGATGCATTTGCATTAAGTATGTAAATAGTGGAAATGCAAAATGAAAAACTACCATCTGAATTGACATTGTCAAGGAGCAAAGAGGTTTCCTTGGCGATCCGATATGCCATGAGTTTTCTGCTGGAATGTCACTCGTCCTCACAGCACCTTGTAAAAATATTCAGCCCCCAAACCTTTGTTCACAAAAATGAATATTACAACCAGAGAATTTGATCAATTTAACTGAGACTTTTATTTGTGAATCACATGCTCATTTTTTTTCACAGTGGAACCCCAAAAAACAGGGAAAATTGTAAAGCATGAAAAACTAATTCAAAAACTGAAGTGTCAGCAGCTCAAAAGTATTCATCCCCCTTTGCTCTGTACTTAGTTGAACCATCTCTCACATCCATTACAGCCAAAAGTCTATTTGGATAAATCTCTATTAGCTTTGCACAAAGTGATGGAGCAAGATTTGCCCATTCTTCCTTGCAAAATTGTTCAAGTTGTGCCAGGTTAGTTGGGGAGTAGGAATGGACAGCAATCTTGACGTCATTCCAGAGATGTTTCTTCGAGTTAAGGTCAGGTCTCTGACTGGGCCATTCAAGGCCAACAGTTTTCTTCATTTGAAGCCACTCCTTGATTTATTTGGGTGGTTGTCCTGCTGAACGATGAACTTCCTCTCCAGTTTAAGTTTTCTGGCAGAGGTTCGCAGGCTTTCATTTAGGATCTCCCTTTATTTGGCAGCATTTATCTTCCCATCGATCCTGACCAGATTTCCAGTCCCTGGTGCTGAAAAGCACCTCCATTCCACGATACTCCCTCTACCATGCTTTACAGTAGGGGTGGTGTTACGTGCCTGATGCACAGTACTAAATCATGTGTACTGCTCAGTATTGAGGCCAAAACATTCCACTTTAGTTCTATACAACTGCAAGATCTTCTTCCACATCTTTGCAGAATCTTCTAAGTGATGTTTGCAAGGATATGCTTTTTTTTTTGGCCAGAGCTTAAGTGCTGCTCATCCATAAATACCTGTTTTTGTGCAAGGCCTTAGAGATTGTGGAGCCCTGAACTTATTCCCAATTGCAGCCAATTGCAGCTCTCTCAGTGAATATTGGCATTACAGAAACCTCTCCTTCAAGTGCCATTCCTCTCCTTCAAGTGCCATTAACTTTAGAGGAGCAACCTGACCTAAGCAGTGTGGCTGTAATTTCATATCTTTTCCACTTTTTCATGATGGACTACACCAAGTTCCAAGGTATATTCAATGCCTTTAAGATGGTCTTGTACCTTTCCCCTGAGTTGTGCTTCTCTCTTATCATTTCCCTAACTTGCCTTGAATGCTCTTTTGTCTTCATTTTAGTTTGGTGTGTTGAGAATCTACCATTCTGTTGGACCTTACAGAGGGAGGGGGTATTTATTCAGGTGATCCTGCAATTTTCTACATCAACAAATTAAGGAAATGTACAGTATTGCACCTAAAGAAAGTTAGCAGAATAATTACAAAGGGGATGAATACTTTTTCAGCCTTACAATTTTGGTTTATAATTTTTAGTAAATTGTTGACAGGTTTTTGATTTTTTTTACATGATCCACAATGTTTTGTATAGTAGCTCAAAAAAATCTTTCTTCAGTTTATTTTAAATTTAGAAATTGAGACAGTAAAATGTGAAAATAGCTGTGGGTGATGAATACTTCTTCGAGGCACTGCACATAGCAGTTTGTTGCAATTCTCCCAGCATGAGTAAGGAAATCTGAGCTCCTTTCACCCAGGAATACTCTTATTGTTGTACAAGGAAGCAAATGGCACCATGCTTAGGTATCGTTTCTAGTGTGCCACCTTAACCGGGGAAGAATTGTGAGGAAAAGATTGGGATGACAATAATGCAAGCAAAAATAATCTTTGCATGCCTTATATTGTCAAATCTGCAAATGAATGGGGACCATTATCCACTGCTCACACTAGGATGGAAGAAAGATAGGCGCTACAGTAGCGTAGCAGTTAGTGCAACACTATTACAGCTTGGGGCATCGGATTTGGGAGTTCATTTCTGGCACCCTCTGTAATAAGTTTGTGCATTCTCCCTGTGACTATGTGAGTTTCTTCCAGGTGCTCCAGTTTCCTCCCACAGTCCAAACACTGTGATAGTTGGACTATCACTGGTTAGTTATTTATTGAGATAGGGCAGAATAGGCCTTTCCAGCTCTTTGTGCTGTGCTACCGAGCAATCCCCTGACGTAATCCTTGCCTAATCACCAGACAATTTACAATGACCAATTAACCTACTGACCGATACGTCTTCAGACTGTGGAAGGAAACCAGAGCACCCGGAGGAAACCCACGCAGTGACAGGGAGAACGTACAAACTCCTTACGGGCAGCAGCAGGAATTGAACCCAGGTTGTCTTTACTGTAAAGCATTGTGCTAACCACAACATCATTGTAAAATTGTTCTGTGATTAGGTTAGGATTAAATAGCTGGGTCGCTGGGCAGAGCAGCTCGTTAGGCCAGTAGGCCTTGTTCCATGCCGTATCTCTAAATAATAAATAAATAAGTACTGCTTTATGTTTTCAATATATCTAATATTGTCAGTAAAATGAAAGCATCTGAGTATTTGAAGAGTCTGGTAAGGCATAATATTCTGTTATATTGATTCAAATAAAATTTAGCACAAGTAGCTGGAATATAGAGAAACTTTTTAATTAAAAATTGCTTTGTGTATTAATAATCCCTGTAATATAGTAATTACTGCAATTCCACCTCTACATTCTTATACCATTTAAAAATTAATTGTCCTTTGCTATGGTTATTTGATATTACCTAAATCTCTCAAATGAGTTAAATGAGCAAACTTTTGGAATGAAATGGGAAGTTTATTTGGAATGAATTTCTGTTGGAGAAAATATACTATCATTAAAAAAATAATGCTTTAACTTTGTTGAGGGAGTGGGAGTATGCTTGACTGTAACTGAAATTATTTTTTTATATTAAATGTCTGCATAATTTAAGCAGCATAGCTGCCAATAAGAAGTGAAGATGTCACAGCAGCTTAGTGTGTTTCATTGCAAAATAACCTGGTGAAGCTCAAAATCAAGACTTGCATTATTTAGGCCTTTCACAATGTCCCAAAGTGCTTTGCAGCCGGTGAAGTGTTGTCACTGTTCATACAATGTGGCAGCCAGTTTGCACACAGCGAACTCCCCACAAATGGTGATTTAGAATCACCTGATTGCCTGTATTGATGCTGCTGGATAAGAGGACAAGTATTTACAAGGCTATTGAAGATGATTCCACAGCTGTTCTTCAAAGCAGTATCATGGGATTGTTAACATTCTCCTAAAGAGAGCTGTCAGGGCTTCATTTTAACATCTTTGCTGCAAGACACTGCCTCTGACAGTGAAGGGCTCTTTCAGTACTGTCATCTAAAGCCAGCCACAATGAACGTAATTGCTTTGCAGTACCAAAATGGAATCTTTCAAACTGTTTAGGAATCTATTAAATCATGAAACTGAAGCCACCAAGTCTGAAGTTGTTCATTCTGTGGAGGTTGCCTGAAGATCCGGTTTTGGCCCTTTGCTTTCTAGTTTATCTGACAGAATGCTGGGATTCAAGGTGCATTTCCATAGCTTAAATGTCAACACCTCTTCTCCCTGTGTCCTCCCATGTCACAGACACCTCCGGATGACTGCTTGCTTGACACCCCGTGCCGGATGAGTCAGAACTTCCTCCTAATTAAATGTCACAAAGCTACAGATTTCCGTTTCCTTGTTGCTGGTTCCACTAGTCCTTCTCTCATTATAGAGTCACAGGGCGCCACATCACAGAGAAGGGCTCTTTGGCCTATCAGTCCATGTCGGACTGTTGTTATGCCTAGTTTCATTGGCCTGCATCTCTACCCTAGCCCTGCATACCCCTCCCATCCATGAAATGTTGGAATGAATCCTGCATCCATCGCCGCCTCTGGCAGCTTGTTCCACGAATCGTTCCCAGGGCAGATCATTCCACCTATCGTTTCCAATTCAAGCTGAAACAGGTGACTGCAGCACAGTACAGGCCCTGCGGCCCACGTTATAAACTACTCGAAGGTTATCGAACCCCTTCCTCCTAAATAGTCCTCCACTTTTATATAATCCATTAACCTTTCTTAAAAATCCCTAATGCATCTGCCCCTACAACCACCCCTGACAGGGCATTCCACACACCACTCTCAATGTAAAACAAAAAATGTACTTCTGACATTACCGCCCCCCCCCCCCACCCCGCCACCATAATACTTTACTCCAGTCACCTTACTCCCTCGTATTAGTCTTTTCCTCTGGGAGAAAAGCTCTGGCTATCGGTCTTGAGGGAGTCGACATGAATTATAAGGAAAGGTTGAATAGGAGAGGAGCTACTATGGAGTTATACAAAATTATGAGGGGTGTAGATAGATATAGTCACAGAGGCTTTTCCCCCCCTGAGGCTGGTTGAGACTAGAACTAGAGGTTAGAGGTTTAGGGTAAAATGTGAAATATTGAGGGAAACCTGAGCGGGAACTTCAGGGGCTGATGTGAGTGTGGAACGGGCTGCCAGCGGAAGAAGTGGATGTGGATCCAGTTACCACATTTAAGAGAAGTTTGGTTAGGTACATGGATGGGAGGAATGTGGAGAGCTATGGTCCAGGTGCAGGTTGGAAGGGCCAAATGGGGAAAAATGACACGAGCTTAGCTGGGAGTTTAGCTTGGCTTGGACTGGTTAGGTTTCTGTGACTCTATAACCTTGTTAAAGCATTATCTTTTAAGACATTTTCTACAAAGAAATCCATTCCAAATAATCATGTACGCACTCGTAGCAATTTGCAGTAGCTAGATAATATAGCAGTGTGGAATGAAGCTGGAGCATTGGGGGAGTGTGATGTCGTGTAGTCACAGGGAGTGCATGTTGACTCTGAAGGCGGGTCACTACAGTGGTGAGGCAGCCGCTGTGCTATTCTACCGTTTCCTTACCAGGCTCGGACTTTACAGTTGTCATCTCATCTGTAGCCTGCCCTGAACTTGGTCCTCCTTGTTTTAGATCTCTGATCTAACTTCCTTTTTTATTCCCAAATCACTTAACACTTCAGTTTTGTCCAAACTCCCACACTAAATTACTTCCACCATTTTCTCCAAGTTACCATGTCTGTCAGCCCTCTAATTCTGCCCATTTCTTCACCCGTCAACTCTGGTAACAGACATTTGCTCTCCCCTCACTAAACTAATCCTCTTCTATTCTGTATCTGTGCTGGCAGCTTCCCCTTTCCTCTCTGTCCTGAAGAGAGTTGCCGCCCGAAACGTCAGCTGTTCACTCTTCTCCATTGATACTGCCTGACCTGAATTCCTCTGGCATTCTGTGTGTGTTGCTTTGGACTTCCAGCATCTGCAGACTTTCTCAAACGAGAGAAAATCTGCGGATGCTAGAGTTAGTAGTTTAATTGGTCACATAGGTGTAATAGGGGAGCATGGGCTTATTAACATCGCTTGTTAACCAGGGTGTATCTCTAAGTAACATTAAACTCTGCCCAGCTAACATACCAATTTGTTAATTCTCCTCGACTCCACCAAAGGCTTGTGTCCTTCTGCTGTGAGGCTTTTTGATGCAACAAAGATGGAGGCTACTTACCCAGTGTGCATTTGATGGGATTTGATTTCAGGTTAGTTTATTGCCTTGTGTTGAGGCCTCCGTTGGTCAGAGTCAACTATGGATGTTACGTCGTAGCTGTCTAGATATGCTAGCCAGGGCTGTGCAATGTGGAGAGTAAGCTGTTAGCTTACTTTGAACTCAAAGGAATAGGGAAGACTGATACAGTTAGACACCAGCAGCATCGCAGGAGTGGCCATTCCACATCGAACTCAGTGTAGGACTCCCTTAGGGACTCCAGCTACAGATTTTTCCTCAGGGTTTCCTCCCGAGGCCTTCCCTCTGTGTAGGTATAGTCACAAGGCAGTGGAGCTTCGAGATAAGAGTTTTCCTTCTCCTGGATGAGCTTCTAAGCATAGCTGATGAGCCCCATCTTCCCAAAGGCACTGGTAACATGCCTTTGCCCCTTCTATTGCCTCAAACTCCAGGGTGTAATGAAATTTCTTGCTCATATAAACAGTGAACGTGACAATAATAAAAGCCCCTGCTCTAGCATATAACTCATTTAAGGTTCTAAGTAGAAGTCAAGGTTTTAAATATTGAAGTGCAGAGACGAATGAACAACTATGATGATATTGAATGTCATGCTAGAAATGGAGTCGTATAACATGAAAACGGGTCCTTCGACTCAGTTCGTGCATGCCAACTGTGCTGCCTAGCGAGCAAGTCCTATCTCTCCACATTTGCCCCATAGCCCTCCAAACCTCCCTTATCCATGACTTCTAATTTTACTGATGTAGCTGCTTCAACCACTATTTCTGGCAGCGACTAACAAAAACGCATCACCTTTTGCATAAAGAAGCTGCCCCTAATATCTATTTTAAGTCACTCACATCTAATCTTAAACTAGGGGTTCTCAATCTGGGGTCCACGGACCCCTTGCTTAATGGCATTGGTCCATGACATTAGAAAGGTTGGGATCCCCTGTCTTAAACCTATGCCCTCTTGCTTTTAGCATTGCCTAAAGATGATGTGTTTTCATGCTGTCTGCGCCCCTCATGTCCTTTCAGACCGCAATATCCTGTGTTCCAGGAGTAAAGTCCTAGAAGGGCTGAATGGCTTATTTCTGTTTCCTACAGTGTAAGATTGTTGGGTACAGTATTACAATTGAGTTGAGAAAATCTTTATCTGGCGAATTTGTGCAGTAAAATTTTACATTAACAATTGGGGATGAGTAAATAGATTTTTGAAAACAAAAGTACTGTAGGCAGCTTATTGTCATGAAAGCATCTGAAAAAGATATGCAACCATGCGTAAAACGATTAGTTGTAATCATAGGTTTTAGTCTGTCAAATAACCCTTGTTTAGTATTGGTGGTTTAGCAGAATTAATGTTAGCTATAATTTTGTACTCCCGGGTTTTGTCTTAGATTCATTTCTATTAAAACTCAATTTTGAACTTTTCAATTTGATTTCAGGTGCAGCCAGATGATTTAATGGGCATAACAATCAAATCGTTGGCTGAAATAGAAAGGGAAGTAAGTATCTTCGTTTAAATCATTTGAAAGAGAATATTATTATGTCGTGCCTTGCACGGCAGCCTTAAAGCATAAAGACTACGATATGATTCTGCGTTCAGATGCAAATGATTTGATTGTTTTCTTGTTGCAAAGCAAATATTTTGAAATAAACTATATTATATGTTGATAGATATTGGAACATGTAAAGGAAAAAGCTCTCTATATGCATTCAGCTAGCGTGAAGTAAGTTACTTAATGTATTTGCATCTTATCTTCAAAATCACTGCTTCATCTGCCCCCACCCATTTGCCAACCCGATTCCTGGTCATTCACATATTTCCCTGATTTGATCTTCATTTCCTTTGATGAGACTAATCTTGTGAAAGAACATCTATCGCAGACCATCTGAAACACACATGCTGGATTTTAGCTAGTTATCGTTGCCTGGAGTTTGAATGCCAAAGGTCTTGCACACTAATTTAATGTGCTCATCTCTCACTGAGATTGTTCATTGATGTATCTTGTTTGGTTCAAACTTTGATATAGACGTAACTGTAACTCCTCGTTTATTGGGAGAATACTTTAGTAACTCATGTCAAACTTAATATTTTTTCTCATAGTCTGACCCTGAATATTACCTTTTCTAATAAGTGCGCTCAGTGCCTACTTTCTGAGGTACCTCCTGTGCCTAATAAAGTGGCCACTGTGCACTTCGTGTCTTCTGGTGATATCACCCATCCACTGCGAAGTTCGACGTGTTGTGCATTCAGAGATGCTCTTCAGCACACCACTGTTGCAACATGCGGTTATTTCAGTTACTGTCACTTTCCTCTCAGCTTGAACCAGTCTGGCCGTTCTCTGACCTCTTTCATTAATGAGGCATTTCTGCCTACTGAACTGCCAGTCACTGGATGTGTTTGTTTTTCACACCACCGTCTGTAAACTCCAGAGCAATGTTTTCCAATGGGGGTGGTTACATGTCCAAAGGGAACGTTAGGGGAAATAGAAGTTGTCGGGGGAGCGTTCAGGATTCTTGAGGGGGTGGGGTTGGATGGCGATGTGGCACCCTAACTTGAGGCACGAAACTTACCTGACCATGTCAACTTTCTGCTGTTGTCAACATCCAATAGGCATTCCCAGTTTGTGTTAATTTTAAATTTTAATTTAACCCCATTAATGATGGATAAATGCATACGATGTGATCTCTAGGATTCTGAAGGTGGTGAAGCCTTGAATTCTAATCCGGCTAAGAACAGAAACCACAGAAAGTGTGTCAGTACAATGTTACATACCCGGAATATAGTTTTATTTCATTCCAGTCAGATCAGCAGCACCCATGTGTCTTATTTATAACACTGTACTGTCTAATGAAGCCGTGAAACCATCAAGATTGCAGGAACACTTCCGTAAAAGACACCCTGAAAGGGCTACTTATGGTATTATTTAGTTCCTGCGTTAAGATGAAAGAAGCATTTTCAAAGCACAGCACACTCGAGTCATTTGCCAAGAAAGCTACAAATGACCTTGAGAGTGGTCTCATTGCTTCTTACAACATTTCCAAAAATCTCATACATTGGTGAAGGATTAACATTGCCTGCTGTATCAGAAATGCTCACCACTGTTCTCAAAATGGATACCAGTATTTTAAAATCAATTCCTCTGAGTAATAACTCTGTAGCTCATCATAACAACAAAACAAGTGAAGACATTGAGTACCAACCATGCACAGAGCTACAAAAAAACAGAATTTGGGATGCAACTGGATGAGCCATCTGCGGGAGACAAATGAGCATTGCTAATGGCGTATGTATGGTTTACCAAAAATGGAAAAGTTTATGAAGGGATTCTCTTTTGTTAAAAAGTTAAAAACAAATATCAACAGAGAATCAATCTACTTTGAGCTCAAAATGTATATTGAGGATAAAAGTATTCCGATTAGGAACATGATTTCTTGTGCTATAGATGGACCACCGTATATGACAGGTTGCCATGCTGGTTTAGTGGCATTTCTGAAAAGAGAAATTCCAAGTCTGTTTGCAATCCATTGTGTAATTCATCGTTAACCTCTCACAGCCAGAAACCTCAGCCAGTCATTTCAAGCATGACTCTTCTAATATCTGCTATCAACAAAATGAAAGCTCATCCATTAAATAGCAGAGTATTTCACTAGTTGTGCCAAGATAATGATGAAGAGTTTGAACGCTTGCTTCTTCAAACTGAAGTGTGTTGGCTGTCAAAAGGCTGCTGCTTAAAACACTTCTTTGAACATTTTGACACTGTGGTTGAATTTTTGCTCAAAGTCAACAAGAGTTTGGGGAAAAAAGACAGAACTTCTGTGTAGAGATGTTGCATACCTCGCCAATCTATGACAAAATAACATTCTAAATATGAAACTGCAGGGTGAGAATTTCAATTCAGTGCAGGGAAAAAGTGTGGTGTCCACTTTTATTGGAAAATTGGAAGTATATAAGCAAAATATTGGGAGAAGGATGTTCTCACAGTTTCCCTGCATGGAAAGTATGGCACTCTCTTTCACAGATAGTGATCTTCAAGAGTGCTTACTGCTTACATCTGCAGTCATTGAAGAAGGATTTAATGATCTGGAAATTCTGGACTATGTAATTAACCCATTTCTTTGCAAGGTGGAATAACAGGAACAGAGCTTGCAAGAAGAAATTATCAAAATTCAGAATGATGAAGAAGCAAAAATGCTTTTCAAAAATGTCGGCTTTTGTGGTATGTGGCTACTCTGTCATACGATGTTTCCTGGTCTTTGGAGAAGAGGCAAACTGCTCTTCATCGCATGTGCAGTGAGCCACATACTCACAAAAAGCAGAAACCGCTTGGACATTGTTACACATGGGGACTTGAGGCATTAGCTGTCCCAACTTGAACCAGATATTTCTAAAAACCATCAAGTTTAAGGATCACATTGATATTGAAGCTGCTGTACAGCACATGGGTACTGTGTAAGCTAGGTTTAAAGACAAATAAAAATTTAAAGCAAAATCATTTTTATCAAGTTAGCATATGATAGACATGTTTTACACAGTGAGGGTGCTGGAAACTATATTGTACCTAAGAGGGGCATTGGCAAGTATGAAAGTGCTTTAGGCGGATGTTGGGCTAAAAATGGGTGACGCGGCACTAGAGACTTGTGTGTGAAAATCCCAGAACAGCAGTTTCTGGCACCAGCATTCATCACACAGGCAAAGTCACTTAGATCACATACTTGTAGGTACTTGTGTGCACTCAGTCCCAAAGTTGAAGACAAACAGATTTTTGAGAAGTATCAATGATTATGGCAGATAAGATAATCTTCTGACTTATTTGGGCCCAAAAGAGATTACAGTGCAGGAGTAGCATCATGACATATTCATTTATTTTAAAACATTAAATGACCACTTGTTTTTTTTTAACACGAATATAATGTGGCATTTAGCTGCTGACATTTTCTTACCAAGCACATGTAAGTTGGACCCTAGTGTTGGACATGTGTGTGTTCTATCTGGATTGCCTCTGTGGAAGAAATGTTCTCTCCGATGCTGTGTTGTGGGTTCTAGATTGAACTTGGAAGCTTGAGCAGGTAACCTTGGCCGTCACTTCAATGCTGTATTGAGAGTTTTCTGCACTGCCAAGGCTTAGCACTTGTATGAGGTGTTGCAGTATCTGTTTGCTGACCTTTGACTTGGGTACAAAATTAGTTCTCCCAGAGCAAAGAACAGTACAACACAGTACAGGCCCTTTGGCCCACAATGTTGTGCCAACTTTTTAATTTATTCTAAAAACAATCTAGCCCTTTCCTCCTGTATAGCCCTCCATTTTTTTAACATCCATATGTCTATCTAAAAGTTTAAATGTATCTGCCTCTACACCATACCTGACAGAGTGTTCCATAACTCACTACTCTGTGTTTAAAAAAATAATTAATTATCCTCTGCATATTTTTCTCCAATTGCCTTTAAAATTATACCCCTGGTGTT
The DNA here is from genome assembly GCF_030144855.1 of Hypanus sabinus. NCBI lineage: Eukaryota > Metazoa > Chordata > Chondrichthyes > Myliobatiformes > Dasyatidae > Hypanus > Hypanus sabinus. The sequence goes on along the minus strand of NC_082723.1, from coordinate 24,275,777 downwards.
GGCAATATCCCCCTGGAAAAAGTCTGGAACAAAAGAGGAAGAGAGATGATTTGATAGAGGTGTACAAGATAAGAGGCATAGATTGAGTGGATAGCCAAAGAGAAAAGCCCTAGCTGCTCAACCTGTCCTCATTAGACGTGCTCTCTAATCCAGCCTGCATCCTAGTAAATCACTTCTGCACCTTCTCTGTAATGTTATCCTTTCTATAATGTTAGACCAACATTTCTGTCTACTAGTATTGTCAAATATAATCTGATGATCTTCTTCAAGGCTGTGGTATGCAGGAGTTTTCCATTACATGTTAAATGCAGTCACGCACTACTAAATTAAAGCAGTGGATGTAAGAACTGATGTGAGTCCAGGTTAAACCTTCTCTTTGTAGGATATATACAGTGTCCCTTGCTACACTCTTCCTCACACATGCTCCCTCACCTCTTTTGCCGGTAGATGAATGATACTGTCAGAGCTGCCTCCTGCTCTTGGACAGAATTGGGAAGCTTCCTGCTAGTTTCCACCATAGCCTCCGACTCACCTGTCTGTAGGAACTGAAACCATTCCACTTTTTCAACTGCAAGAGTGAAAGCTTTGCCTGACCTGAATGTTTCTGGCGTTTCTTTTTTTTCTTACAGAAACTTCCATTGTGAAATGCTTTGAGGTATCCCAAAGTTATGAAAGGCTCTATATAATAAAAACCTCTTTCATTAATAATATAAAATCCCCCAGTTTAATCCTAGCCTAATCGTGGGACAATTTACAATGACCAATTAACCTCCCAACCAGTTCATGTTTAGAATGCAGGAGGAAGCCGGAGCACCTGGTGGAAAGCCATGCAGTCAGAGGGAGAGCATACAGACTGCTTTCAGGCAGCGTTGGGAATGGAGTCTGGATTGCTGGGACTGTAAAGCATGGTGCTCTCTGTTACTGCTTTTCCCTCGTTCTACTTCCGAGCACTGACGTGCTGAAGCGATTTGTATGGATGAGATGCAAAACATTTTTTTTTAAGAGTCAGTATTATTTATTGTTATTCTTTAGTATAGGAGTGTAAAAGGGAATGAAATGATTTTTACTTCAAATCTGATGCAGCAGTAAGAAAAACACAATAAGTATAAAGAACACAATAAAAAGACTATATATATATAAAGCAATCCTATAAAACACAATGTACAAATAACTGTGATATGCATAGTCTGATTGTAACTACATAAAGTGAAGCTAGGGGATGCATATGTATTGGAGGTGGGACGTGGTGCGGTGTGTTAGTAGTTGGGGTGTGATCGGCCCGACGGCTTGGGGAAGTAACTCATTGTGAGTCGAGTAGTTTTGTCACTGTACATATGACAATAATAAACTAATTACTAATTTACCAATTGATAGGTACCAAATGGGAAATAACTAAATCTCTATAAAGTCAGAGTAATGCATTTAGATGGCTCCTTCACTCAGTGGCCACTTTATTAGGTACACTGGTACAGCTGCTGGTCAATGCAAATACTATACCTGGTCAGCCAATCATGTGGCAGCAGTTCAATCCATGAAATCATGCAGACAATGGTCAAGAGGTTCAGACCAAATATCAGAATGGGGAAGAAATGTGAGCTAAGTGACTTTGACCATGGAATGATTGTTGGTTTGAGTATCTCAGAAACTGTGATCTCCTGAGCCGTTCGCACACAAGGCTCTCGAGTTTATAGGGAACGGTGCGAGAAACAAAAACGCATCCAGTGAGTGGTAGTTCTGTGGGTGAAAACGCCTTGTTAATGAGAGTAGTCAGGGGAGAACAGCCAGACTGGTTCCATCTGACAGGAAGGCGACAGTAACTCAAGTAACCCTACGTTACAACAGTGGTGTGCAGAAGAGCATCTCTGAACACACAACACGTCAAACCTTGAAGTGATCTGCTACGACAGCAAAAGATCACGAACATGCACGCTGTGGCCACTTTGCTCATTACAGGAGATAATTAATGAAGTGGTCACTAAGTACGTATTTCCCTTTTTAATGGTATTTGGTTTTGAATTTCAGTCCCACGTGAGCAGCAGTAACTGGCAGCTTCAGTGCTGTACCGCTGCTTACAATGCTGAGGCTGCACATCTGGTCAGACATGCTCTTCATTCAGCACTTGGCTGGACCACAGGGCCTAACGTCCCACAACAGCAGAGCACTTTCACTCTTGGCAGAAACAAAGAAGGATTTATTTTTAAGGGGTGAGGAAAGTGTTACACATTTCAACCTCTTTTTTTAAAAAAAAGTAGTTTAAGTGCCAGTTGCAAAGGTGTAGATGATTGACTGTATTGCTTTTTCAAATGGAATGGTGTGAAATTGGAAAACAGATGTTAATTATGGACAAGAAGGCAAAGGAATTAAAAAGGTGAAGAGCAGTTTTTAAATAAATCTGTATTCGCAGTGTAGAGGAACAGAGGGATCTTGAGATCCACGTCCAAAGATCCCTCAGAGTTGCTATGCAAGTTCATAGGGCGGTTAAGAAGCTGTCTAAAGTGCTGGCCTTCATTAGTTGGGGAATTGAGTTCTAGACCTGTGAGGTAATGTTGCAGTTCTTTAAAACTCTGCTTAGACCACACTTGGAACATTGTGCTCATTTCTGGTCACCTCATTTTAGGAAGGATGTAGAAGCTTTAGAGAGGGTGCAGAGGAGATTTACCAGGACGCTGTCTGGAATAGAGAGCATGTCTTATGAGGATAGGTTGAGTGAGCAAGGGCTTTTCTGTTTGGAGTGAAGGAGAATGAGAGGTGACTTGATAAGGTGTACGAGATGATAAGAGGCATCGGTCCAGTGGATGGCCAGGGTGGAAATGGCTAATACAAGGGAGCATGATTTGAAGGTGATCGGAGGTAAGTATTTTTACAGAGAGAGTGTGGGTGTGTGGAATGCCCTGCCGGGGGTGCTGGTAGATAGGCAGACAGGCACTTGGGTGATAGGAAACTGAAGGGCAATGTAGAATGGAGCACCTGGAGGAAATCCACATGATCATAGGGTTCAAACTGCTTACAGACTATTACTGCTGTGCTCCTCCTAAATATTCTATATCTGCTGCATTGAAATTGTTTCTGGTTTGGAAATGCTGTGAAATAGTACCTTAATGGTGGTTAATTTTGATTTAGAAAATGATTTCTGAGTTGGGGAATGCCAATTCCTTCCACTGAACCTAAATGCAACGATGTGAAAGAAACCCCAGCTCCACGCTGTGCGGTGTCACTGTGTCTTAATTACACATGTCACCCATGATTGATAGGTACCTCTGTAAACAATCCAACCTTCAGGATAACTGCATGTATTCAAGTCACACTCGTATCCAGTGTACGGTAAAATATGCAGCGTGTCACCGTGGAATTACCCGGAGACCGCTGTGTCTTAAAACAATCCTGCGCAATGAGTTGCAGGCTTTACTGATTTAAAACACCCTGAGCTCAATTGTTCCCCTGTCACAGACCTGATCCCAGGAATGAAAGGGTTAATTGATGAGGGCGCTTAGTGGCTCTGGACCTGTACTTGCTGGAATTTAGAAGACTAAGCGGATCTCATTGAAACCTATCGAATATCAAAAGGCCTAGATCCAACAGATGTGGAAAGGATGTTTCCTACAGTGGGGAAGTCTAGGACCAGAGGACACCGTCTCAGAATACTAGGGTGTGCTTTTAGAACAGAGATGAGGTGGGGAATTTCTTTAGCTGGAGGTGGTGAATCTGTAGAATTAATCGCCACGGACGGCTGTGGAAACCAGATCCCAGGGAGGTTCTTGATTAGTAAGGGTGTCGAGGTTTACAGGGAGAAGGCAGGAGAATGGGGTTGAGAGGGATAATAAATCTGCCATAATGGAGTAGCAGAGCAGACTTGATGGGTTGAATGGCCTAATTCTGCTCTTATGTCTTATAGTCTTACTTTCAGATAATTCATCCAAGCTGTAGCTCCAGTTCTGTGCTGTGGGAGGTCTAACCTTTCCAATTCAAGAGTCAAGATTGTTAATTGTTATTATTCAGTACACAAGTGTAAAGGAGAACAATTGATTGTACTCCAGATCCAATGCAGCATAAACCAAAAAAACACAATAAATATAAATAAGAAAGCAATCCAGTTAAAAGACAGTGTGCAAGAAATGTTGAGTGTAGCCATATACAGTATGCATAAGATTAGCTTATATACCCAGACGGATTGTCTGTACACACAGTGAGGTGAGGTGCAGGAGTATCTGAACATCAGGTGACTCTGACAGGAAATGATAAAGTGACAAAGTGACTCTCGGCAAGAGAAACTCTTCTAGGTAACAGCAGGGCACGTGGGAACACAGTCAGACTGTGACTGTATCAGTGTGGGTGTGAGGTGGGCAGTGAATGGGGGGGTGAAAGGTGCTGAAGGGCGGTGGAGAAGAGTGGCTGATGTGGATGAGTGCAAGCTTAAATTCCCATGTGCCTAACAAGTGGGCATGCAAGGTCCTACAGCACAATTTGCATTCTGTCTGCGGATAACCAAATGGGTTCGGTCTGTAAACACGAAGGACTGCAAATGCTGGGATTTGAAGCCACAGGTAATCTGCTGGAGGAGCTCAATAGGTCAAGCAGCACCAGGTAGGTGGGTGTGGTGTTGTGCAAAGGGGGTGGGGGGAGAGAGAGAGAGACCTACCTACTTACCGATCTCAGTATCATTTTAAGTATTTTTCCCCTTTCTTACACAGCAGAATTGTACTGTTCACTTGTGCTCCTGATTCTCAGTGGAAACACCATGTTTCTCCATAAGGTATTTTATTCTGTTTTTGATGTGTCTTTGTTCATAAAGATCATAAGACGTAGGAGCAGAATTAAGTCTGCTCCACCATTCTATCTTGTCTGAATTATTATCCTTCCCAACCCCATTCTCCTGCCTTCTCCCCAGTACCTTTGGTACCCTTAATTATCAAGAACATATCAATCTACGCTTTAAGTATACCCAATGACTTGGTCTCACCAGCTGCCTGTGGCAATGAATTTCATAGATTCACCACCCTCTAGCTGAAGCAATTCCTCCTCAACTGTGTTCTCAAAAGGTGTCCTTATATTCTGAGGAAGTGCCCTTTGGCCCTGGGCTCCCCTACGATGGGAACCATCCTCACCTCATCCATTCTGTCTAGGCCTTTCAATTTTCGGTATTTTCAATGAGATCTCCCCCACACCCACTTTTCTAAACTCCGCAAGTACAGGCCAGAAATAACTGAACTGAGTTCTCATTGTACTGAACTTCCATCCTTTAAAAAGTTGATCCTCTTTGTAACGTTAACTCTGAGGTAGTGCAAGTGATTTTATGACTGCTGCCTTTCCCACTTTGGAGGTGTGATTGTAGAAGAAAATTGGTTTGGTACTTGACAGTGAAAGATTTGCAGTTCCTGTGAAAAGATCTGTATTGCTCTTGCAGAGACTGCAAGGCTGAATGAACAAGTGGCCTCCATCAATGCTGAACCAGGTCCATGGTCAATAGAATTAAAAGGAGCTCATTCTGGAAGTGATGCAGAACATTCAGACACTGAAGTCCTAATAGAACTGAGGAATAATTCCTCCGTGGTGCCCATCCACCAGTACACCGATTTTGTTTTGGAGTATGCTGTCTGTCCTGGAGTTAATAAATTTAATACCTATAGATAAGTTTTTGAAATTAATTGATAATGTAAAAAAACTGAAGCTGTATCTTTCATGATCTGTTTCTTTGTTCAATCAGATTCTTTTAGTCTGAGCGTGTCACCCTTGCTTTACACAGATCTTGGTAGAAAATGCACTTGTATAACTGATTGTAAAAGCATGCAGCTATGCTGGAGAATATGGAGGATGAAACTGCCTCTCAATATTGTTTCTGCCTTTTGCAGTATAGCGAATTCGTTTAAAAAAAGCCTGTCTGCCCAAGTCTACTTCCTTCTAAACTCAAATCAACCACTTTTGGCACAATATCTTACAAATGCCATTTCTCTCTGTTTCATCTGTACCATTTAACAGCTAATACTAATTATTTTTTACAAGCCTATTCCCTATTATTGGATCTTCAAATACTAAAGTCACTGGTGTATTGAAACACGACCTGTTCAAAATTTTTGCATCAGTCACAAAAACCATTTTTTTCTGTTTATTTTGATTCTACACTTCATTGTTTCTGGAAAAGTGATGTAGAACTCAAATTAAAATCAGGCAAACAGTGTAGCTATTTCTTGTAAAAGTGTTAGCAATCATTTTCAAGTCAGTTCTGTCGGAACTAATGCTCTATGACTACAAGTTAAAAGGTTTTTTTGCTACTAATAATATTTGACATTCAGCAAACCATTTTTGAATAGAAATAAAGTATCTTAGACAAGCATTCATAGAAAATTCTAAGGAAATCAGTTATTTGGATAAGTATTATATTTACATATATATATTTATTTATATTTATATTTACTGTTTTTTATCATGGTGTTCTTTATCTTTTTTTTTGTGCTGCACCAAATCCAGAGTAATAATTATTTCATTCTCCTTTACACATGTGCATTGGAGATTATATTAAACAATCTTAAATTGCAGTTTAATTTTAAGTATTTTTCCCCTGCTTCAAGGACACTTTAGATATTCTCCTGTCTGCAAGTGAGGCTGCTCCATTCTTTTTTCCTGGGTATGGAGTTTCTGTGTTCTGCTCCCCTGTTGGGCTTTGCGTTCACGCATTCCAGCTCAATCAGAATTGGTACCTATTTCTGTACCAGCAGATAGCAGCATAGACTGGCAAAGGACCAACTTTGAGAAATACCACTCCCCTGTGTGGGCTGTGGGTAAGACCCTGGGGTGAAAGATAACACAGACACTACAAATAATGCAGGAACCAAGATGAATAAAGCAACAATAAAATCAAGGAGGGTATTAATTATAAATACGCTGTAAATGATTAAGCAAATCTGAGGCGCATTAATGTGCTGTATTTAGTGAACTGGCGGGCAGAGAAGATAAATGAACTCTGAATGCAGAATGTGATGAGACAGTCATTGCCTCATAGTCTAATTATTTAATGGAAGAATGTTTAAGGAGAAGCAGAAACAAATGCCGTTTTGTAATATGGAAGCAGATCTCTAAATGCAGCTAAAGCTAAAATAATTAAACTCAGTAAACACAAGTGATTCTGCAAATTAACACATGCGAAACGCTGGAGGAACTCAGCAGATCAGGCAACGTCTGTGGTAAGGAATAAATTTGACATTTCAGGCCAAGACCCATCATCAGGACTCTGTTCATGTTTCAGGTCAAGACCCTTCATCCAGACTGATGGCCTTAGTCAGCACAGATGATGCCTGACCTGCTGAGTTTCTCCAATATTTTGTATGTGTTACCCTAATTACATCCAGTGGCCATTTTATTACATACCTCCTTTAGCTAATAAAGTGGCTACTGACCATATGTTCATGGTCTTCTGCCTCTGTAGCCCATCCATTTCAAGCTTCAATGTGGTGTGCATTGAGAGATGTTCTTTTGCACGCTAGTTTTGTAACGTGTGGTTATTTGAGTTTGAACCAGTCTGGCCATTCTCCTCTGACCTCTCTCATTAACAAGGTGCTTTCGCCCACAGAGCTGCTCACTGGAAGATTCTTTTTCACTTTTCACACCATTTTCTGTAAACTTTAGAGACTGTTGCTCGTGAAAATCCCAGGAGATCAGCAGTTTTTGGGATACTCAAACCACCCCATCTGGCACCAACAATCATTCCACGATCAAAGTTAGTTGGGTCACGTTTCCTTCCTCATTCTGAAGTTTGATCTGAACAAGAACTGAACCTCCTGACCACGTCTGCATGCTTTTATGCATTGAATTACTCCCAGTTGAATGACTGATTTAGGTATTTGCATTAATGAAGCAGGTACACTTAATAAAGTGACCACTAAGTGTATTTTATTGTACAGTAGTATCTCACAGAATCAGAAAGGCACGTGGATTTTTCAGGAATAGAAAATATTTCTCCTTTCCAGCCCTGTACAATTCCTAGTTCCAAGTGCGCTTTCCCGGTAAAGAATGAGCAAATTACATTCGCCCATAAATCAAATTGTTGTAGAAATGTTGAATGTTTTATGCAACAGAAGCAAATTAATTCTGAAGTTAGCAATGTTTGTAAATTTACAGAGATTTCAGCTGAATAACACTGCAGTCCAAGTAGTTCGTTAAATGTTAATCTGTGCATTTGCAGACAGAGTGATGTAATTGGATGTCTGTAACAGAATATCGTGAGTGATCATCATTAATATTTAGAAATTCCAGCAAACACAAAGTAGGTTTAGAGGATATGGAATGCATTGATTGCAATCTTCAGAACAGTTTTTTTTAATGAAAACTCATTAGCAGTACAATGTGACATTGGTGAAATGTGTTCTATCATCCAGAGATTATTTTTATAAAGAAAAAGAGTGAATATCACATCGGATTTTTAAAAAATCTTAATGAACAAAGAAGCAATTTAAGAATAGATCGTGAAAAATACAGCTTTAAACTTCTTAAATTATCAATTAATTAATTTCTGAAACTTATCTACAGACATTAAATTTATTAATTCAGAAAAGTACAATCTGAAACAAAATCTTTCCATCTGTGCATTGCTCCCTGGGAATTCAGAGTTAATGTCCTTCACTTTCACTGTTCTCTCTTCCATTTGCTGAAAGATTATTTGCAACCTCTTATTCTTCCATTAGCTTTTAACAATGTTTAATACAAATTTTCAGAAGGCAGTTTAAGTTGGGGGAATGTGGCAACAGCGTAGTTATTACAAAATGTGTGTTGCTCATACTGTTCAAAGCCATGTATACAATCCTTCATGAAGAGACTATAAATCATAGGAGTAGAATTAGGCCATTTAGCCCATCTAGTCTACTCTGCCATTCAATCATGGCTGATTTATTACCCTTCTCAACCCTATTCTCCTACCTTCTCTCTGTAATCATTGATGCCCTGACTAATCAGGAACCTATCAAACTCTGTTTTAATTATACCCAAAGACTTGGCCTCCACAGCTGTCTGTGGCAATGAATTTCACAGATTCACCACTCTCTGGCTAAAGAAATTCCTCCACATGTCTGTACTAAAGGTGTGTTCTTGTATGCTGTGGCTGTTCCCTCTAGTCCTAGATGCCCACACTATAGGAAACATCCTATAGTTAGCAATAGGATGTAGTTTCTCTATATTCTTCACTAGAAAAAAACATAAGAACAGCAAATGGTAGCTTCACATTTTATTTCAGTGCAAACTTTGAATATTTACTCTTTGGTGATTACTGTACTACATTCTACATTTACCAGGTACTGATTGCACAGTATCAATTCTTAATATGACTCATCTACGTTAATAAACATATCTGCTAAGTGGCAAGAATTTTGAATGCATGTTCTAGCAATTAGGTCCTTTTGATTCCCAAATGACTACAGAAACACTTCTTGATTATAATTACTCGTAGTCACGCATGTCTAATTTGTGTCTTTTTAAGTGTTAATTAGTAAACATTTCTAGCTGACATCTCTATGTATTTGTATTTTGAAAAATGAGTCCTGTTTCTTGCGTAGCTTGAGGCTGAAGCTGTTGGTTGTGACATCATGAAGTAGGAGGAAAATTGATGAAGACATGCTTGTCAACCATAAAAAAGCAAGGAAATTAAGAATTTTTGATCATCTTTGCATTCACGCTGTACATATATTCTAATGTTTCTTCATTATTTTTTTAACCAGTGGACATTGATGCATGGGTTTTCTGATGGGGCCTCTGCTTTCGGCAATCCATCATGATAATTATACTTTTGTTTGTATTTTTGTAAGCAATTATCTGCTTTCTGAAGTAATGAGCATGCCCTGTGTTTGCCATGTGCTGTTAATGTTACTGTTAATTTACTCTTGAGAAAGTGGCTCAGGCTTTAGTCTTTGCAGGTTCAGAACCTACAGGTTCGAAGATGTTTTCAGTGAGATTAGTGGTCTTTTAGCAGCACCTAGTGGTATATTCTAGTACTGCAGCAGTGTAAGTCACATGCTCCAAGTTTTTCTGACTTCTTAATGGTGCACCTGGATGGTGCACACACACAATGCTGGAAAGATTCAGCGGGTCAGGCAACTTCGACGTAGAGGAATAAACAGCTGATGTTTAGGGTTCGTGTCTGGACTTACAGATAGCAACAGAATTGAATCAGGGTTGCTGGCAGTGTAATCAAAGTTCAAAGTATATTTATTATCAAAGTATGTACGTGTGTGTGTGTGTGTGTGTGTGTGTGTGTGTGTGTGTGTGTGTGTATGTATGTATATAGACAGAGAGAAAGAGAGAGATATATATAGTATGTCCCCACACACTATTATGTGAGTCATTTTCTTGCAGGCAATCACAGTAGAACAAAGAAATACAGTAGAGTTAATGAAAAATTACACAAAGACCGACATGAACCAATTGTGCAAAGAAAGACAAACTGTGCTCATAAATACAGACATGCATTAATAATTCTGGGTACGTGAGTTGTAGAGTCCATGAAAGTCAGACCGTAGGTTATGGGATCAGTTCAGAGTTCAGGTGAGTGAAATTATCCATTCTGGTTTCTAGGAACCTAATGATTGTAGGGTAATAACTGTTCCTGAACTTGGTGGTGTGGGACCTAAGGTTCCTGTACCTCCTTGATAGTAGCAGCGAGTAGAGAGCATGGACTATATGGAAGATGGTTGTGAGGTAAAGCATTATGCTCACTGCTACGCTACCTTTCTGCCCTCACCCCCCCCCCGTGAAGAGTATTATTTTGTTAAATAATACCAACTTCCCATTTCCCTCCATAGATCCTGCCTGACCCATTGAGATCCTCCAGCATTTTGTGTGTTGCTCTTAGTTAATCGTACAAGTCCTGATGAAAGGTCTCAGCCCAAAATGTCAACTGTTTGTCCTCTCCATAGATGCTGCCAGACCTGCTGAGTTCCTCCAGCACTTTGTGCATGTTACTCTGGATTTCCAGCATCTGCAGAACCTCTTGTTCTGCAGCATGAACGTCGATTTCTCAAACTTCTGTTAATGCCAACCTCCCCCCCCCCACACCTTTAACCATTTCCCATCCCTTTTTCCTTCTCTCACCTTATCTCCTCGCCTGCCCATTGCCTCCCTCTGGTGCTCCTCCCCCCTTTTCTTCCTTCAATGGTCTTCTGTCCTCTCCTAGCAGACTCCCTCTTCTCCAGGCCTGTGTCTCTTTCACTAATCAACTTCCCAGCTCTTTATTTCATGCCTCGCTGTCCTGGTTTCACCTATCACCTTGTGTTTCTCCGTCCCCTCCCCCACCTTTTAAATTTACTCCTCATCTTTTTTTCTCCAGCCCTGCCGAAGAGTCTCGGCCTGAAACGTCAACTTTTTTCCCCCATAGATGTTGCCTGACCTGCTGCGTTCCTCCGGCATTTTGTGTGGATTTCCAGCATCTGTAAATTTTCTCTTGTTTGTGAATACCTTCCCCATTTCCTTTTGCTGGTACCTCCTTTACTCTTGCATTTTACCTGCTGGCTGCCCCAGCGCATCCCTAAGTATGTTGGTTGTTAACGCAAGTAGCTCATTTCACTGTATGTTTCAAGATAGATTAATGTCATTTCCAATACAGAAGTGTAAAGAAGAACAAAATAATTGTTATTCTGTATCCAATGCAGCACAAAAAACAATAAGATAAAGAACACAATAAATATACTGTAAATATGTATGGTAGCTCATATGCATTGATTGTATGTTCATAAAGTGAGGCTAGGGACAGGAATGTCTGTACATAAGGTGACTGACAAAAAATGATAAAGTAATGGTGTTGGGGGTGTGGAAGTGTTGATCAGCTTTGCTGCTTGGGGAAAGTAACTTTTTGAGTCTGGTGGTCCTGGTGTGGATGGTACATGGTCTCCTCCCTGATGGGAGTGGGATAAACATTCCATGAGTAGGGGTGTGGAATCCTTCATGATGTTGCTGGCACTTTTCTATATACATGTCCTTGATGGCGGGTAGCTTGGGCCAGTGATGCATTGGGCGGTTTTGACTTCCTTTCGTAGAGCCTCCCTGTCCGCTGAGCTGCAGTTGTGAAGTACATGAGATAAATAAATCTGAATCTGCTTTTTTTTAACGTTTGTTGCCACTGTAAGCATAGACGTCTTTCTAATAACAGGGAAATTGTATCAGTATTGGTGCCATGCACTGTATATTTTAGATATGTAAGGTTCTTTAGATCAGAGATTCCCAACTTGGGGTCCACAGACCCCTTGGTTAATGGAAGGGGTTCATGGCCTGAAAAGGCTAGGGAACTGCTGACTTACATGAAGGATCCTGACTGCCCATTGTCCTCCGTAGATACTGCCTGACTTGCTAAGTCCCTCCAATATTTAGTATGGGTTGCTCTCAATTTATCCTGACTTAGTTTGTAAGCCAGATATTAACTTGTAATATTGCACTGAATCATTAAGTCCTAAATAAACAAACTAATTAAAAAAAGATAATACCCATCGGCTGTTCACTTTTATTAGTTTTTATATAAAACATACTTTAAAGGGGACTCATTATTTTTCCCAAAACTTAATTCTATATCTAAAATCAGAATCGGGTTTAATATCATTGCAATATGTTGTGAAATGTGTTGTTTGGTGGCAGCAGTACCGTGCAAAACATGATAACTAAAAAAAAATTATATATTACCTTAAAAAATGTATTTTTTAAATTAGATAAGTAGTGCAAAAAGCAAAAATATTGATGAAAAATGATCTAATCTAATGGGCGGCATGGTAGCGTAGCAGTTTGCATTATGTTATTGCAGCTCCAGCACCAGGGTTTAGTTCACACCCCTATGTACATGCTTCCTGTGACCGTGTGCGTTTCCTCCGGATACTCCAGTCTCCTCCCACTGTCCAAACGTGTGCGAGACAGGAGGTTAATTGGTCACATGGGTGTAATTGGGAAGCGCTGGCTAGTAGGGCCAGTAGGCCCGTTACCCATATTGGACTGTCTCAGTACTTTTATATTTGTGTGCTGTAACACTTACTCGCAGTTATTTTGTAAATAACACTGTTATTTGCATTTCTGGTTTGATGCTAACTGCATTTCATTTGGCTTTGTATCTATACTCGGCACAATGACAATGAAGTTGAATCCAATATAATCTTACCGCACTGTAAAATAAAATTTAAACATTTTAAAAGAAATTAAGAATGTATGCTATTAATTTTATGTTATTAGTTTTCCCAAGAGACAGCAGTTTAAGAAACTTACAAGGTAATTAACTGAAGTGCAATCTTTATGGACTAAGGTTCTTCAATATTTTTGTGACCAAGAGTAACTGATGGGGTATAAACAGCAACCAAGGTTCAGTAGCTCTGAAGCTACAGATACAGTGGGTTCAATTAAAGTTCAGAGTAAATTTATTATCAAAGAACTTAAAGTATACGTCACCATATGCAACCCTGAGATTCATTCTCTAGCAGGCACACTCAATAAATCCATAACAGAATAATAAGCGTTACAGAATCAATGAAAGACCGCACCAACTTGGGTGTTCAGTCAGTGTGCAAAAGACAACCAACTGAGCAAATACAAAAAGAAAGAAAGAAATAATAATAATAAGAAGAAGAAGAAGAAGAAGAAGAAAATACCAAGAACATGAGATGAAGGGTCCTTGAAAGTGAGTCCAGAGGTTGTGGGAACATTTCAATGATTGGGCAAGTGAAGTTGAGTGAAGTTATCCCTCCGATTCAAGAGCCTAATAGTTCAGGTGTGATAACTGTTTCTGAACCTGGGGGGTGTGGGTCCTGTGGCTCCTGAACCACCTTTCTGATGCGAGAAGGGTTCATGTCTTGGAGTTCAAGAAGCAGTTCGAGAGGAATGTAAGAAACAGGAGCAGGGGTTGGCAATTGACCTTTTAAACCCATTCTGTCAATCAGTAAGATCATAGCTGCAATCTTGGCCTCAACTTTTCCACTCTTCCCGTTCAGGACTCCCTGCAATTTATATATCTGTCAATATGCACTGACAGACAATTTCCACTACTGAATGGTAATCACAATTAGAGACCACACTGGCATTGTCATTGAAAGATATGAGTACCCCCTCAAGTTTATATTCAGTCTGTTGACATGTTCAGTATTTATATCTCTATTGTAACTGCTATTGTGTTCTGTGATCAAATTCAAAGTAAAATTTATTATGATGGCACAAATATATGTTACCATATACTACTTGAGATTAGTTTTCTTGCAGGCATATACAGAAATATAAAGAAATACAATAGAATTTATATAAAAATATACATATACAAAGACTAATAAACAAAAAGAAGACACACTGTGCAAATAAAAAATATAAATAATACTGAGAACATGACTTGAAATTGAGTCTGCAGGCTGAAGAATCAGTTCAGAATTGAGATGAGTGAAGTGATCCATGCTGGTTCAGGAGCCTGGTGGTTGTAGAATAATAACTGTTCCTGAACCTGATGGTGTGGGACCTAAGGGTCCTGTACCTCTGTACCTCCTGCCCGATGATAGAAGCAAGAAGAAGCATGGATGGTGGGGGTTCTTGACGATAGGTGCTGCTGTCTTGTGGCAGCACTCCATGTAGATGTGCTCGGTGGTGGGGAGGACTTTTCCTGTGATGGACTGGTTTGTATCCACCACTTTCTATAGTCTTTTCCATTCCTGGATGTACCAGGCCGTGATACAACCAAATAAGATGCTCTTCACTCTGCATCTATAGAAACTTGTCAGAGTTTTGGATGGTGTGCCATATCTACAGAAACTTGTTAGGAAGCAGAGGTACTGTCATGCTTTTATGTGCTGGCCCCAGGACAAGATCCTCTGATATGATATTGCCAAAGAATTTAAAGTTACTGACCCTCTCCAGCTCTGATCTTCAAATGAGGACTGGCTCATTGATCTCCACTTTCCTCATCCTGTAGTCAATAATCAGCTTTTTGGTTTTGGTGACGTTGGTGGTTGTCAAGGTATCCATTCAACGAGATTTTCTATTTCCCTGCTATATGCTGACTCGTCCCCACCTTTGATTTGGCCAGCAGCACTGGTGTCAGCAGCAAACTTAAGTACAGCATTGGAGTTGTACTTAGCCACTCAATCACAAGTATGAAGTGTGGGTTCCCAGCCTGGGGTCCACTTGGTTAATGGTCGAGGTCCATGGCAAAAAAAAATGTTGGGAACCCCTGGAACAGAGTATGTAGAGTAGGAAGGCTAAGCACACCTGTTCTGGTGGTGAATGTGGAGGAGATGTTGTTGCCAATCTGAACTGACTAGGGTCTGCTATTGAGGGTCCGGTTGCACAAGGGGGAATGAGACTGAGGTCTTGGAGCTTAGTGATTAATTTCAAGGGGATGAGAGTCTTCGATGCTGAGCTGTAGTCACTGAAGAGCATCCTTATGTGTGCAACTTCACTGTTTGTTTGTTTCAGAGCTGAGCGAAGGAAGAGCCAATGAAATGGCACTTGCTGTTGACCTGTTGTGACTGTAGGTAAATTAGAGTAATCCAAATCATATCTGGGGCAGGAGTTGATGTGTTTTCTGACCAGCCTCTCATTAAAGTGGATCTGCTGCTGGATGGTAAACACTGAGGCAGGTTGCCATCTTCTTGGGCCTGCATGTTTGAAGCAGCTGGGTACCTCAGACTGCTGAAGCAAGAGATTGAAGAGCTGCATCAACTAACATGATTGTTTTTTTTCTTGTTTCATTCTGGTTAATGATTTAACTTCCATTCTTATTTATTCAAATTTTAATATGTAGATACCATTTTTTAAATTCAAACTGAGACGTTATTCTTTCCTGGAGTCTCCTTCATTTCATTCATCCCCAGCCTGACAGATCAGTATCATTTATAATTTCAGAAGAATAACTTTTCCATCACAGTCTTCCTGAGGAGACTGAGGTCCTCTAACATCTGCCGGACGATGCTGAGGATGTTCTACGAGTCTGTGGTGGCCAGTGCTATCATGTTTGCTGTTGTGTGTTGGGACAGCAGGCTGGGGGTAGCAGACACCAACAGAATCAACAGACTCATTCGTAAGGCCAGTGATGTTGTGGGGTGGAACTGGACTCTCTGACGGTGGTGTCTGAAAAGAGGATGCTGTCCAAGTTGCATACCATCTTGGACAATGTCTCCCATCCACTCCATAATGTACTGGTTAGGCACAGGAGTACATTCAGCCAGAGACTCATTCCACCGAGATGCAACACTGAGCGTCATAGGAAGTCATTCCTGCCTGTGGCCATCAAACTTTACAACTCCTCCCTCGGAGTGTCAGACACCCTGAGCCAATAGGCTGGTCCTGGACTTATTTCCACTTGGCATGATTAACTTATTATTTTTAATTATTTGTGGTTTTATATTGCTATATTTCTACTCTATTCTTGGTTGGTGCAACTGTAACAAAACCTAATTTCCCTCGGGATCAATAAAGTATGTCTGACTGTCAATGAATAACCAAAAATTTTCAAGTAATTGAACAGAAAAGAGGAGGAATTTCTTCAGCCAAAAGATGGTGAATCTGTAGAATTCATTGCTGCAGACGGCTGTGGAGGCCAAGTCATTGGGTATATTTAAAGCAGAGGATGATAGGTTCTTGACTAGTCAGGGCATCAAAAGTTATGGGGAGAAGGCAATCAATGGGATTGAAAGGGATAGTAAATCTGCCATGATGGAATGGCAGAGCAGACTCAATGGGCTGAATGGTCTAATCCTGCTCTTATGTTTTATGGTGCTATGATACAGCAAGCAATTTGAAGCTAGCTGTGTCACTCCACTTTTTGTTCCCATTGTTCTATCTCATTTGAACAATCACAAGACCCTGCTGGACATTATGAACTTAAAGATCAACACGTCTACCTCCTCAGCAATTTGCTCATTGGCAGAGAAAGTAAAGGAGCTGGACTTGTAGTGGATCATGCTGCTGCCTACTCCAGAGAGGCGTTGGAGGAACCGGTGTTCAGTCTTAACAGCAAGTGATCATCTTAATCACTTCCTTATGATGGCAAGGCCCTTCAGAACATTGTCAATGTGGAATGCTGTAGGTCCAATTCACTGATTTATCAGCGGACAGCGGGGGAGTTGCGAGGACTAGTCCTGAGGTCGCAGTATCACTTGTTTAGAGTTGTCCCGGAGAGAGGTGTCAGGGTCAGTGTGCTCTGCAGACGACAGTGTGGCACAGCATCCAGGCCATAGCTGGTGCTGCTCCCAGAGTTCGATTGCAGCTTATGGCAACATTCATAGACTCAGGGTCTTAGACTTCTTTTGTGTGTGATATGTTTTACTGCTGTGTTATATGTGACTAGTGGTGCTGTGATTTGCCCTTTGGCTCAAGAATAACGCTGTTACATTTGGCTGTGTTCACGTTAAGTGTAATGACAGTTAAGCTTGAACTTGATAGTCCAGAATACATCAGCAGAATGGATTTCAGAAACAGAATCAAGTTTATTATCATCGGCATGTGATGTGACATTTGTTAATTTAGCAGCAGCAGTTCAGTGCAGTATTACTTGTTTAAATTATCTGGATGCTCAGCGTACACCACAGCATGAACACAAAGTTTTACAAAATTTTGGCTGTCTTTTGAGCTAATTGTATGACTTTGCTATATAGCACCTTTTTAGTGTTGTTTTGAGTGAAATCGTCCAAACTGGTTCAGGAGACTGATGGTTGAGAGGTAATAACTGTTCCTGTATTTGGTGGTGTGGGACCCTAGGCTCCTGTACCTCCTGCCTAATTCATTCTCTTCATTGATTTCCAGTCTTCAATATTAGCAGTTGTCTTTGATGGAATTCTCTTTCCGGTGACCCTCTTGTGGGTTTCCTGCCGATGTTAAAACCATTACTTGAACATTCATTCTGTATTTAGCACTTTCTTTGTTATTGCAGACATAAGGTTTGGTAAAGCGATCTTTCTTGACTCAAATTGCTTTCCAAGTATTCACTAAAAGCCAGAGAACATGTTACATTTCCTGGTGCAGTTGTGTTAGGTGTAGTTGGCTATGTCACTTGAAGGAGCCTTTTGAAGGAATTCTTTTTTCAGAAGAACTATCCATTCCTTTGTGCTGTTTTCTCATGATTGACAGCTGACATTATGGTGATCTTGAAGCATATTTTAATAGCCATTAAGGCTTCCCAACTACTTTTTTCCTAGTTTTTCTTTTTAAAGTTTTCCAAGTCTGATATGAATGAGCTGTGTAGGTATAGTGTGGATGGATGTGATACAATATAATGAGGAATATCTTGTTGAATGGTCCACTTGAATACTTTGTACACGTTCTGGGTGTGGAACCATCGCAATGGGGCTTGCAGTGTGGATAGGATCTCAACCCACAGGTTGTGAAAACAGTTCAAAATGATAAAGGCATGAGAGTTTGCAGATGTTGGGAAACCTCGAGCAACACGAACAAAATGATCCTGATGAAAGATCTCGGCCTGAAATGTCGACTGTTTATTCCCCTCCATAGATGCTGCCTGACTGGTTGAAATAAATAATTTTATAAAATTAATTTTTCAAAGTAAAAACAGACAGGTAAAATACAGTCGCACCTCCTTATCCGCGAGTTCCGCATGCACGAATTCAACCAACTGCGAATCGAGAAAATCCGGAAGTGCTCTTCCAGCATTGTTGTTTGAGCATGTACAGACTTTTTTTTCTTGTCATTATTCCCTAAACAATGCAGTATAATAACTATTTTACATAGCATTTACATTGTATTAGGTATTATAAGTAATCTAGAGATGATTTAAAGTCTCCATTCATGCTTGGTTGATGTGGAGGATTAAAAATCCAAAACCCAATAATTAAACCACTGCGTTGCTTAGTAATAATTGTAGCTTTCATCCGGGCAGAGCCTTTCTCACTTTATCCTTTAAAATTGTTCCAATTGTTGACTGACTGTAGCCTAACACTTTTCCAATGACCGATGGCGTTTCACCTCTTTCTGATCGCTTAATTATTTCCGCTTTATTTTCAATCGTGATTGTGATTATTTTCGTGAACAGAAACACTGCGGATTCAGAGTTCCGCTGCCAGGTCCTGATGTCCACCGCACTGAGACGGGTTAAATAAGGTCCGGGGTTCCGCTGGGTCCTGATGTCCACCGCACTGAGACAGGTTTAAGTAAGGTCCGGGGTTCCGCCGGGTCCTAATGTCCACCGCAGTGGGACAGGTTAAATAAGGTCCGGGGTTCTGCCGGGTCCTGATGTCCACCGCACTGAGACAGGTTTAAGTAAGGTCCGGGGTTCCGCCGGGTCCTAATGTCCATCACACTGAGATGGGTTAAGTAAGGTCCGGGGTTCCGTCGGGTCCTGATGTCCACCGCACTGAGACGGGTTAAGTAAGGTCCGGGGTTCCGCTGGGTCCTAATATACACCGCACTGAGACGGGTTAAGTAAGGTCCGGGGTTCCGCCGGGTCCTAATGTCCACCGCACTGAGACGGGTTAAGTAAGGTCCGGGGTTCCGCCGGGTCCTAATGTCCACCGCACTGAGACGGGTTAAGTAAGGTCCGGGGTTCCGCCGGGTCCTGATGTCCACCGCACTGAGACGGGTTAAGTAAGGTCCGGGGTTCCGCTGGGTCCTAATATACACCGCACTGAGACGGGTTAAGTAAGGTCCGGGGTTCCGCCGGGTCCTAATGTCCACCGCACTGAGACTGGTTAAGTAAGGTCCGGGGTTCCGCCGGGTCCTAATGTCCACCGCACTGAGACGGGTTAAGTAAGGTCCGGGGTTCCGCCGGGTCCTAATGTCCACCGCACTGAGACGGGTTAAGTAAGGTCCGGGGTTCCGCCGGGTCCTGATGCCCACCGCACTGAGACGGGTTAAATAAGGTCCGGGATTCTGCCGGGTCCTGATGTCCACCGCACTGAGACGGGTTAAGTAAGGTCCAGTGTTCCGCCGGGTCCTAAGATCCACCGTATTGAATAAGGGACTTGAGCATCCGCGAATTTTGGTATCCATGAGGGATCCCGGAACCAATCCCTCACAGATGAGGGCTGACTGTAATTAAATCATAATGAAGATTGTAACTTAAAAAGTTCAGGCCCTCTCCAACTTATGAGCACCCACACAGATAAACAAGCTCTCAAACATTATTAACTTCAAATGAGAATCAGTCTTGTTTAAAAAAAACTGTTTCAATTTAACCTCTCTGACAGTCAGACATCAGTGTCCCTCAGACTGCCACTGGGAAGCCGCTTAAGGGAGTAGCTTTGGAAGTTGACAAGCTGTGGCTGCTATTGATACTTGTGTAATTGTACTCTCAGCCATCGATACACCAACCAGCTGTTGAGTATGGGTGTCAATAATTCCGAGGATCTAACCTTGTCCCAATGTATCGATGCAGCTATAAAGAAGGCAAGACAGCAGCTATATTTTATTAGGAGTTTGAGGAGATTCGGTTTATCACCTAAAAATATCTACAGATGTGCTGGGAAGAGTATTCTGACAGGCTGCATCACTGTCTGGTATGGGGGAGGGAGTGGTCAGTTGCGGCTACTGCACAGGATTGAAAGAAGCTACAGACGGTTGTGAAATTTGTCAGGTCCATCCAGGGGTATGAGCCTCTGTAGTATCCAAGACATCTTCGAGGAGCGGTGTCTCAGAAAGGCGGCGTCCGTTATTAAAGACCCCTATCACCCAGGACATGCCGGCTTCTCATTGTTAATGTCAGGATATAAATATATCAATTGTAATACATATATGTACTGCAATTGACTTTTTTTGTGTATTTATCGTGTATTGTGTTGTGCTGCTGCCGCTAAGTTAATAAATTTCACGACGTATGCCAGTGGTATTGAACCTGATTCAGTGCCAATGTGAGAAGGTGGGAAGGCAGTAAATGAATGTTTACATTAATTGGCTCTCATTAATACCATTCATTGCAATGCTTTGGAGATATTGAGTCATGCAGCATACATCCAGGCCCTCTCACCTGGTCCACGCTAACTAAGATGTACATCTAAGCTTGTCCTTTATCCCTACATTCAGCCTGTATCCCTTTCTACCTTTGGCCTGCATCTCCCTAAACCCTTCCTATCAGTGTACCTATCCAAGAGACTTCTGAATGCTGTTAATGTATCTGTCTCAACCACTTCCTCTAGCAACTCATTCCATACACAGATCACCCTTGGAGTGCAAAGTTCAAACTACATTTACGTATACATTTATACAAGCTTGAGATTCATCTCCTTCCAGTTAGCTACAAAACAAAGAAACCTGAAATAACCCGTTTTTAAAAAGACTGTCAAACAGCAAGTGAGCAGAGAGGAAAACAAAAAATTGTGCGAACAATAAAACCTAGCAAACAGCATTCAGAACTGAAGTCTTACAAAGGGTAATTCCAGGCATCACTGCAGCAAGAGCCCGTCACAGCCTCAGTTAATCGCAAAGCCGGGTAGATGTCACGAGACCACAGACATGATGCCAGGCGTCACTATAGCTGGAGCGGGCTGCAACCTCAGTTTAGCACAGAGCCGACTAATCATCGCAGAGAAGCGAGCAGATTCAGGAAGAACCGGCCTGTCTTTCATTTCCAGGTCCAACACCCTGACCTTTTTAATCTGGCCTGGCACTCAAGTAATCCAAACATAAGGCCATTCCTTGCTCTTGGACCGCTCTGGGGCCTGGACCCCACCGTCACGATTCAGCCCGTGCCTGACCTTTCTTGGGATTCCTGTTGAATCTCTCTACTCTCACTTTAAACCTAGGCCCTCTAATTCTGGATTCCACAACACTGGGAAATGGACTCTGTGAATGCCCCTCATAACCTTTGAAATCTTGTCAGATTCTGAATCCAGGAACTCTGCTCAATAGTGGTATAATCTAAACTCTAGATCATGATTTCCTAGCACTGGAGTAAAATGACTGTGCATTGCCCATATCTATGCCCCTCCTGATATCAATAAGATTACAACTCAGTCTCCTACGCTCTACAGAATGAAGTCCTAACCTGCTCAACCCCTCTCTATAACTCAGACCCTCTTGTCCTTTAACATCCTTGAAAGGGCAAGGGTTCCCAATCTTTTTTTATGCCAAGGACCATAAGACATAGGAGCAGAATTAGGCCATTCAGCCCATCAAGTGTTCCACCATTCCATCATGGCTGATCCTGGATCCCACTGAACCCCAAACACCTGCCTTCTCACCATATCCTTTGGTGCCCTGACCATTCAGGAAACTATCAAATTTCGCCGTAAATATACACACAGATGTGGCCTCCACCGCAGTCTATGGCAGAACATTCCACAGATTCTCTACTCTCTGGTTAAAAAAATTCCTCCTTATCTTTGTTCTAAAAGGTCGCCCTTCAATTTTGAGGCTGTGCCCTCCAGTTTTGTATACCACCACCATAGAAAACATCCTCCCCACGTCCACCCTATCTGAACTATTCAACACTTGGTAGATCCCCTCCCCCCCCACCACCACCACATTCTTCTAAATTCCAGTGAGTACAGGCCCAAAGATGCCAAACACTTCTCATATGTTAACCCCTTCTTTCCCGGAATCATCCTCATGAACCTCCTCTGGACTCTCTCCAATGACAACACATCCTTTTCTGAGGATCCCTATCATTAGCTGACAGGTCTGTGGACCCCAGGTTGATCCCGATATAAGGATATTTTGGGTACTTTATGACTTGAGGATAAAATTGAGTAATGATTAAGATCCAAAGTAGCTTTTATTTGTCACATGTACATTGAAACATCCAGTGTTTGTGTCAACAACCCACACAGTTTGAGAATGTGTTGGGAGAAACCCCTAGGTGTCATTGTGCTTCCAGTTCCAACGTGTCATGCCCACAGCTTACCAACCCACACGCCTTTGGAACATGGGAGCTAACTAGCGCACCCAGATGAAACCCACTTGGAGAACATATAATGGCCTTACAGACAGAGGCAAGAATTGAACCAGGTCACTGGCTTCGCAAAACCTTACACTAACCAGGATGCTGGTGTGCTGCCCCCAATGGGCATCTATGGAAACGGAGCTTGGGGACGGCTGGCAAACGCTTGGTTGTCATCTAATCTGTTGTCCTACCCTTCCTGGAAATCAGTGTGGTTGGTGGGGGCTCTCAGCTCCTAGACTGACCTGATTCTAGATCCCAAAGGTGATTTCCCGTGCATTTATGATGAGGAATTATAGCAAAATTGGAAGACATCACTATTGGAAAGTCCCAAACTTACACATGTGGAAATACAAGCTGGGAAAGTTTGGGACTCAGTCTCCACAGCTGCCTGTGGCAAAGAATTCCACAGATTCACTACCTTCTGGCTAAAGAAATTCCTCCTCATTTCTGTTCTATTTTATAAGGAAATTAAACTTTGAATATGTTTCATTTGCTACTCCAGTTTAAAGTTTAATTTCAAACAAAACTTTAAATGTTTTGACTACTCCTCTTCACTACTTTTAATCAATGTTTATTAAATGGTTGAGATAGTTCCGATGTAGGGGGGCATGGCACTAATGCTAGAGATGATGTGGTTGGCAACAAAAACTATTTTGAGGCAGATTAAAGATATGCGCAATAATCTTTTACAGCTGATCTGGGGTAGTAAATCATTTTTAATGCACCCTGTTCATTGCCCAAACCTGGCAGCATTCCTGTCGCCATTAGAAAGTGAATCCCCAAAACTCTCCTTGTTGGGACAACTGAGCACTGAAGCTGCACTGCCTAGAGGACCCAGAAAAGGCATAGCACGATTTTATTGCAGTTTGGGGCGTCAGAGTTGAGTTCAATTTTAGCACTGTTTGTAAGAAGTTTTCACGTCTTCCACATGAGTGCATGGGTTTCGTCCGGGTGCTCCAGTTCTCTCCCACAGTCCAAAGACATGCTGGTTAGTAGGTTAATTGGTCATTGTGAATTATCCTGTGATTATGATGGGTTAGGTACAGTGCCTTGTAAAAGTATTCAGTCCCCAACCCTTTGTTCACATCAATGAGTATTACAGCCAGGACATTAATCAATTTAACTGAGAATTTTATTTTGTGAATCACATGCTTCTTTTTTCAGAGTCCAAAAGCAAACAGGAAAAACTGTAAAGTATTAAAAACTAAAATGTCAGCAGTTTAAAAGTATTCAGCCCCCTTTGCTCAGTACTTACAAACCCCATTTCCAGAAAAGTTGGGATATTTTCCAAAATGAAATAAAAACAAAAATCTGTGATATGTTAATTCACGTGAACCTTTATTTAACTGACAAAAGTACAAAGAAAAGATTTTCAATAGTTTTACTGACCAACTTAATTGT
The DNA here is from genome assembly GCF_030144855.1 of Hypanus sabinus. NCBI lineage: Eukaryota > Metazoa > Chordata > Chondrichthyes > Myliobatiformes > Dasyatidae > Hypanus > Hypanus sabinus. The sequence goes on along the minus strand of NC_082723.1, from coordinate 24,251,563 downwards.
ATTTTGTAAATATACACAAATTTAGAATTTGATGGCTGCAACACACTCAACAAAAGTTGGGACAGAGTTAAAATAAGATTGAAAAGTGCACAGAATATTCAAGTAACACCGGTTTGGAAGACTCCACATTAAGCAGGCTAATTGGTAGCAGGTGAGGTATCATGACTGGGTATAAAAGTAGTGTCCATCAAAGGCTCAGTCTTTGCAAGCAAGAATGGGTCATGGCTCACCCCTTTGTGCCAAAATTTGTGAGAGAATTGTTAGTCAGTTCAAAAGGAACATTTCCCAATGCAAGATTGCAGAGAATTTAGATCTTTCAACATCTACAGTACATAATATTGTGAAGAGATTTGGAGAATTCAGAGACATCTCAGTGCATAAAGGGCAAGGTCAGAAACCACTGTTGAATGCGAGTGATCTTTGAGCCCTCAGGCGGCACTGCCTAAGAAACCGTCATGCTGCTGTGACAATTATAGCCACCTGGGCTCGGGAGTACTTTGGAAAACCATTGTCACTTAACGCAGTCCGTTGTTGCATCCAAAAATGCTACTTGAAACTGTATTACGCAAGTAGGAAGCCATACATCAACTCTATGCAGAAACGCCAGCGAGTTCTCTGGGCCTGAGCTCATCTCAGATGGACCGGAAGACTGTGGAACTGTGTGCTGTGGTCAGATGAGTCCACACTTCAGCTAGTTTTCGGAAAAAACGGGCGTCGTTCTCTGTGCCAAAGATGAAAACAATCATCCTGATTGTTATCAGTGAAAGGTGCAAAAACCAGCATCTGTGATGGTATGGGGGTGCATCAGTGCCCACGGCATGGGTGAGTTGCATGTATGTGAAGGTACTATTGACTCTGAGGCGTATATTAGGATTTTAGAGAGACAAATGTTGCCATCAAGGCGACGTCTCTTCCCGGGACGTCCATGCTTATTTTAGCAGGACAATGCCAGACCACATTCTGCACGGGCTATTACAGCGTGGCTTTGTAGACACAGAGTGCGTGTGCTTGACTGGCCTGCTGCCAGTCCAGATCTATCTCCTATTGAAAATGTATGTCGCATCATGAAGAGGAGAATCAGACAACGGAGACCACGGACTGTTGAGCAGCTGAAGTCTTATATCAAGCAAGAATGGACAAAATTTCCAATTGCAAATCTATTACAATTAATATCCTCAGTTCCAAAATGATTAAAAAGTGTTATTAAAAGGAAAGGTGATGTAACACAATGGTAAACATGCCTCTGTCCCAACTTTTGTTGAGTGTGTTGCAGCCATCAAATTCTAAATTTGTGCATTATTTTGTGCACAAAATACAATTAAGTTGGTCAGTAAAACTATTGAAAATATTTTCTTTGTACTTTTGTCAGTTAAATAAAGGTTCACGTGAATTAACATATCACAGATTTTTGTTTTTATTGCTTTTTGGAAAATATCCCAACTTTTCTGGAAATGGAGTTTGTAGTTGAACCACCTCTCAGAGCTATTACAGCCAATAGTCTTTGGAAAAGTCTCTATAAGGTTTGCATAATGTGATGGAGCAAGTTTTGCCCATTGCTCCTTGCAAAATTGCTCAAGCTGTGCCAGGTTAGTTGGGGAGTGGCAGTGGACAGCAATCTTGAGGCCTTGCCAGAGATGTTCGATCAGATTAAGGTCAGGACTCTGTCTAGGCCACTTAAGAAAATCAATTTTCTTCATTTGAAGCCACTCTGTGGTTGCTCTGGTAATGTGCTTTGGTCCGTTGTCCTGCTGAAAGACTAATTTCCTCCCCAGTTTAAGCTTTCTAGCAGAGGCTAGCAGATTTTTACCTAGGATCTCTCCGAACTTAGCAGCATTCATGTTCCCTTGACCCAGCTGCAGATAGCATGATGCTATCTGCACTATACAGTAGTGTTATATGCCTGTGGCACAGTATTAGACTTACATCACACGTACCACTTAGTGTTGAGGCCAGAAAGTTCCACTTCAGTCTTATCTGACCACAAGACCTTCCTCTTCTTCACAGTATCTTCTAAATGACACTTTACAAAGTCTTTACAGGCAAGAATATTTTTTTTTTAAGCGAGGGCTTCTTCCTCACCCCTCGTTCATAAATCCCCTTTTCGGTGTTAGAGATTGTGAAGCCATGAACTTCATCTCCAGTTGCAGCCACTCATTCAGAGTGACTGCTGGCATTACTGTACCCTCTCTTACAAGTACCATTCTCCTCTGACAATTAAGTTTAGTGAGGCGGCCTGATCCAGGCAGCGTGGCTGTGGTTTTATATTTTTTCCACATTTTCATGATGGACTGCATTTAGATGGTCTTGTACCCTCCCCAACATTTGTGCTTCTCTCTTATCATTTCCCTGACTTGCCTTGAATGCTCTTTTGTCTTCAGCTTGGTTTGGGCTGTTGAGAATCTACCATAAACACCTGGACCTTACAGAGGGAAGGGGTATTTATTCAGGTGATCCTTCAGTTTTCTACATCAACAAACTGGGTGAGTTGGTAAGGTAATGTAAAGTTTTGCACCTCAGGAAAGTTAGCATAGTAATTACAAAATTACTTTTAAAGCCACAGAATTTTGATTTTTAATTTTTAGTAAATTGTTGACGGGTTTTATAACCACATAACCATATAACAATAACAGCATGGAAACAGGCCATCTCAGCCCTTCTAGTCCGTGCCGAACGCTTACTTTCACCTAGTTCCACCTACCTGCACTCAGCCCATAACCCTTCATTCCTTTCCTGTCCATATACCTATCCAATTTTTTTTTTAATGACAAAATCGAACCTGGATTTCTACTGGAAGCTCGTTCCACACAGCTACCACTCTCTGAGTAAAGTTCCCTCTCGTGTTACCCCTAAACTTTTGCCCCCTAACTCTCAACTCATGGTCTCCTGTTTGAATCTCCCCTACTCTCAATGGAAAAAGCCTATCCACGTCAACTCTATCTATCCCCCTCATAATTTTAAATACCTCTAACAAGCTTCCACCTCCCAAACTTCTACGCTCCGAAGTATAAAGACCTAACTTGTTCAACCTTTTGGATTTTTTCTTTTGATTTGACATGATGCATAATGTTTTGTAGATCAGTTCAAATAAATTCTACTACAATATGTTTTAAATTTGGAATATGCGACAATAAAATGTGAAAATAATTAATTAGTTGTAAAGCCCACAAGACAATGGATCTCAGGGTTGTTTATGGTGACATATATGTACAGTACTTTGATAATAAATTTACTTTGAATACTTTCTCAAGGCGCTGTACTGAGGTTGTTGAGTGGTGTATCTAGTTGGGCTGGAAAGGCCTATTCCACGCTGTATTTGTTGTATAGTGGCAGCAGTGCAGATGTAGGGTCATAAAATAATTTTTTAAAATTAAATTAGGGCTGCTTTAACATGGTGCAGGGCGGAATCAGGTTTATTATCACCATTTTACATGAGATGAAATTTGTTGTCACAGAGTCATAAAACACTACATTACACAGACAGGCTCTTCAGTACAAAATAACTAAATTACAAGATAAAGCTATATAATTGAAGCAGAGGTTGATAGGTTCTTGATTAGTAAGGGCATCAAATGCTACGGGGGAGAAGGCAGGAGAATGGAGTTGAGAGGGATAATAAATCAGCCACGATGGAATGGTGGAACAAACTCAATGGGCCAAATGGCCTAATTCTGTTCCTATGTCATATTGTCTCCTTATATTAGCTTTATTATTTGTCACATGTACTTTGAAACATACAGTGAAATATATCATTTGTGTCAACGACCAGCACAGTCTGGGGATTGTGCTGGTAGCAGCCTGCAAGTGTGGCAACGCTTCCAGTGGCAACATAGTATGCCCACAACTCACTAACCAATTTGAAATGTGGATGGGAAGTGGAGCAATTGCAGGAAGCCCACACAATTACGGAAGAGAATGTACAAACTCTTTACAGACAACGGTGGAAACCCAGTCGCTGGAACTATAGTGTTACACTAACTGCTACCATACCACCCAAAATAAATAATGCAATTAAAAAATGATTTACTGTTCATCATAATTCAGAAATCTGACGACAGAAGGGAAAAAGCTGTTCCTGAATCATCGAATGTGGGTCTTAAGGCTCCTGTATCTCCTCCCTGACCTGAGTGGCAGAATATCTGAGGGCTGAGCATGCCTTTGAGTGCTCGTTGGATGGTTTCTCCATGTTCAGCTCAGCTGCCCTCTGAATAAGAGGTTGCCGTCTTGGAGAGTCATGAATGTTTGGAGCCTTGTACTGATCCAGAGATCTGTGGAAGCTGTGTCAGTGTATGTGCTCCAGAGAATGAGGCCTCACATCAGCCTTAGTGTTATTGCATGTGAGTGCAGGCTTAAGTGGTTATGCAGCGTACTGCTACTTCTGTGAGGGTGCTTTGCGAGTGTGCTCCTGATTTGTAGGGATATCTACCTGACATTTTTTATAGGTTCATAAAATGCAGATGAAAATATTCAAGACTGTACTTAATTACAGCCAGTTATTGGCAAAAATATCCCTAGTGGAAAAAACTTCAAAACTGTAAAAATTCATTGAACATCTTCAGCCCCATACAAGACATTTTCTTTCCACATCACTGCAACTTCTCTCACTGTTACAACTTCAGACCAACCCATGCTTGTGAAGGATCTCAGTCAGAGATGGTTGCTTAAGTATTATAGTTTCATTACTTTTAGGGAATGTTTCGCTCTAGTTTCTGTCTTGAACTCCTGTGCAACCTCACTCCTTCCTCCAAGATCAAGTTCAAGTTTATTGTCATCTGACAGTACGTCTATCCAATCAACTAAAACAATGTTCCTCCAGACCACAGTGCACCCACAGAAAATAAATATCACACACAGCACATAAACCAAAATATTGCCACAAATAAATTAATAAAGTACAATTCAAAATGGACATGAAATGCTCAGCTCAGGTAAACAATAACCAGATGTTTACAACAGTAAACAGCTCGCTATCCTAGTCACCAGACCTCAGTAGTGGCAGGGTATTCATTAATCTCATGGCCTGAGGGAAGAAGTTGGTATCCAGGCTGGCAGTCCTAGTCCTGATCCCTCTGAACCTCCTCCCTGATGGTAGTGGGTCAAAGAAATTGTGGGATGGGTGGTAGGGATTGTCCACACTGCTTCAGACCCTTCCTACACACCACTCCCAGTAAGTGGCACAGATGGAGGCAGGGAGAACCTAGTGACAGGTTTTACTATCCTGCTGTCCGATGCCTTGCCGCTTTCGTACCACACAATGACGCAGACAGGACACACTCGATGGTGCTCCTCCTTAACGTTGTTAGAATGGGGATAGGGAACCTTGCATGCCTCAGTCTCCTCAGAAAATGTAGCTGCTACTGTGCTGCCTTGGCTAATGTAGAGTGTGGGTCCAGGTTAGACCATCTGTTATCTGCACACCACGGAACTTTGTGCTCTCCACAGCAGAGCTATTGATATGCAACAGAGAGTAGTTGACCCATGCTTTCTTAAAGTCCTCAATCATCTCTTCTCTTGTGTCCACGGTGAGACTCAGGTGGTTGTTCGCACATGATTTGACAGGCCTGTCTACGTCCTCTCAGTGTGCCGATTCATCATTGTTGCTGATGAGGACAACCATTGTGGTATCATCAGCAAACTTGATGATACAGTTTGAGCTGGATCTGGCAGTGCAGTCGTGAGTCAGCAGCATGAAAAGCTCCTGCAACTAATAATAATAACGTAGAATAGTACAGGCCCTTCGGCCCATGGTATTATGCTGACCTATATAAACCTACTATCAATCTAACCCTTTTCTCCTACTCAACTCATATCCCTCTATTTTTCTGACTTCCACGTGCCAGTTCATTTGGGACAACACACTAGGCACTGGTGGTTCTGGGGGGGTGGCATCTCAGGGGGTCAGGGATAGCACGGTAGCCTAGTGGTTAGCATAACACTTCACAGTACCAGTAATCAGTGATTGGGGTTTATTTCCCACCACTGTCTGTAGTGTCTGAATGTTCTCCCTGCAAATCCAGGTGCTCGGGTTTCCTCCCACAATCCAGAGATGTACAGGTTAAGATTAGTAAGTTGTGGGCATGTAGTGCTAGCATTGAAAGCATGGCGACTCTTGCAGGTTCCCCTAGCACAACTTCAGATGGTGCTGGTCATTGACGCAAACATGCATTTCACTGTATGTTTTGATGTTTCAATGTACATGTGACAAATAACACTAATAGTTAGATCTTTATCTTTAGGTTCTTTGACCACCAGTGGAGCTGACAGGACGAACAGGGCTTGAACAAAGATGTTCTGCATCTTGATGGGGCAGACTGCAGCAGGTGCCAAGTATTTTGTAGAAAGTGGGTGGATCTATAGGGCAAATTGTTAGTGTAAGCAAACGTTTATCTGGACGGCAGTGAGTTGGAATTATGCAGAAGGTGCTGGAGGATCTCAGCGGGTCAGGCAGCATCTGTGGAAGGAAATGGACAATCAGTGTTTTGGACAAATGTGATCTCTTGTGTCTTTCTGAGTTGAATCAGCTGACCCAACATCTGATGCCGGCTTTTTCCAGTATAATGCCATTCAGCCCAAGCCTATCCTCATTCCTGGGGGGACGTGGGAGGGGGGGGGGGAATCTTCGCAGAATACCATTTCCACCTCAATTTAAAAATAAGAGATTGGCTTTATTTAAAAAAAGGAATCAGTTGGGTACCATTCAGGGAAGGGCTGGATCTGGTGGGCGTGGAGATCTTATAAAGGGATTGTTTGCCGACTTTCTGATCTTTGGGCCTGTGTCTCCTACACCAAGATGCTCATTGAAGCTTGTCCCAACCAACAGATGAAGTTCAGAGGAAAACTGAAAAGTGTCTCAGGTCCCAGCAGATCCATGCCATCCTTATGGGCACAACAGTGAGTTCACCACTTTCAGGTTATATCTATTTCTCCCTGCTTTCAGACAGCCATTATTTACAATGGTTCTGTTCCAGTTGCACACCCACCATCTGTTTGTTGGAAATGTACCATCTCCTTTAACCCCACGCTGGAACAGATCTGGTTCACTCCCACTCCCCTCCCCACCCTACCCTTCACTGGATTTGCTTAGACTCCGTTACATGTTGGACTCTTTCCAGCTCTGACGAAAGATCATCAATCTGAAATGTCAGCCCACTCTGCAGATACCTGCTAACTATTTCCAGCTGTCGCGTTTTATTTGATTTCCAGAATCCACAGTATTTTCTTTTTGATGTTGAGTGCTGTGTTACTTCATTGGAGCTAATGTCTCTGTTGTTCGAATTGAGCACTGAAAACACTTACACTGATGTGCCCCCAATAAATGTTGTTCATTTTCAATTTTTAATTTAAAAGAAAATAAGGCTTTATTTGCAGAGAGGGGAATGTGTCATTGGCGTCAAATCAAATCAGTAAGGATTGCTGGGGATGCCTGCAAGTGGTGTCGTATTTCTGGTGCCAACATAGAATGTCCACAAGTCTCTAACCACAACCGTACATCTTGGGAATGTGGGAGGAAGCCAGAGCGCCCCGAGGGAAACCCATATGGTCACGTGAAGGAAATACAGACTCCTTACAGGATCATCACTGGTTTTGTAAACCAATTGCGCTCATCGGTACACTATATTTCTGATTGACTGCATCTGCGTTTAGTTACAGAGCCATGCAACTTAGAAGTGGTTCCTTCAGCCCACGTTGTCCAGCACCAAACTTCTTGAAGCTTATTTACCAGAGATTAGTCATTAGCTTTCTATGCCTTGGCAAGTCTACACCGAGCTGCTTACTGTATCTGTCTCTGACAGCGTGCTTCAAGCTCCAACCACTCTGGGTGAAAAATTTGTGTTTGTATCTTCACAGTAACATAGCAGTTAGCATAATCCTTTACAGTGTTAGTGACTGAAGTTCAATTTAGGTAGGGTTATTAAGTTGTGGGTATTCTGTGTTATACTGAGAAGTTTCCTCTACAGCAACGGTTCCCAACTTTTTTTATGCCATGGACTCCTACCATTAACCGAGGTGAACCCCAGGTTGGGACCCCTACTGTACACTATTCCTCGTAGTTGTTTTATTGACGTTCTGTGGGATCACACAGCATAGCACAAATAGTCACCTCTTCTCTAGCATTTGTATTTGTGGTGATTCACAGACCTTGACAGTGGGGTTCAGGAGGTGGGAGGTAACAGAGCAACCCTGCAAGGGTAGAGGTATGGCTGTTACATGGTAAAGATCTGGAATATTCAGGGGCCAATGTAGTGAAGTGGGGCTACGTTATAGCCAAAAACCTGTCATTAAAGCAAGATTTTAAAGGATTGAAGGGGATAAGTTCAAAATAAATGTAATGTCAAAGTGTGTTTATGTCACCATATACTACCTTGAGATTCATTTTCTTGTAGACATTCACAGTAGACCAAAGAAATGCAAAGGATCAATGTAAAACTAGACACGAAGACTGATAAATAACCAACGTGCAAAAGAGGACAAACTGTGCAAATGCAAAAATGATAGCTAGATAGATAAATACCTGCTTAATGAAAAGATGAGTCCTTGAAAGTGAACCCATAGGTTGTAGAATCAGTTCAGCATTGGGGTGAATAAAGTTATCCACAATGGTTTTTGGGTAATAACTGTTCCTGAACCTGTTGGTATGGGACCTCTTGCCCGATGGTAGTAGAGAGAAGAGTGCATGACCCGGGGATGGTGCATTCTGTGGCAGCGCTCCCTGTAAATGTGCTCAATGGTGGGGAAGACTTTACCCATGATGGATGGGGCTGTGTCCACCACTTCGTTCGGCTTTTCTGTTCTTGGGCATTGGTGTTTTCAGAATAGGCCGTGATGCAACCAGTCAGGATACTCTCTACTAAGCATCTATAGAAGATGGTCAAAGTCTTGGATGTCATGCCAGATCTGCACAAGCTTATAAGAAAGTAGAGGTGCTGCTGTGCCTTTTTTGTAATGGCATTTACATGCCAGAACCAAGACAGATACTCTGAAATGACAGTACCAAGGAATTTAAAGTTGCTGACCCTCGCCCTCTCTGATCTCCTAAAAATAAACTTGCTCATGGACTTCCAGCTTCTTCCTCCTATAGTCAATAATCTCTTTTGTTTTGCTGATGTTGAGTGAGAGATTGTTGATGTGGCACGATTCAATTTGATTTTCAGTCTCCCTGCAATATGCCTATTTGTCGCCACCTTTAATTCAGCCAACGTCAGTGGTGGCGTCAGCAATTTAAATATGGCATTGTAGCTAGCGTAGCCTCACTGTCACAGTTTAAAGCGAGTACAGCCTGTGTTGATGGAGCTCGTGGCGGAGACATTGTTGCCAATATGAGCTGACTGGGGTCTGCATGTGAGGAAATCGAGGATCCAGTTGCTCAAGGAGGTATTGAGGTCAAGGGCTTGGAGCTTAGTGATTAGTTTCGAAGGAACATTGGTGTTGAATACTGAGCTGTAGTCAATGAGGAGCACTGTGATAAATGCATCTTCATTGTGCAGATGTTCCAGAGCTGTGTAAGGAGCCAGAGAAATAGCATCTAGATGCTATTTTGTTGATCTACAGCAGGGGTTTCCAACCTGAGGTCCACAAACCCCTTACTTAATGGTTATTGGTCCATGGCATAAATAGTTTGGAAAACCCTGCTCTGGAGGCATTGTGCTAAATGAGAATTGTAGGATTGGAATGTTTAGGAATCGGTTTATTGTCACAATGTACGGAGATGCAATGAAAACACTCTTGCATACTGTTCATACAGATCAGTCGTTGCACGCTGCATTGAGGTGATGCAAGGTAAAACAATAACAGAATGCAGAATAAAGTGTCGCAACTAGAGAGAAAGTGAAGCGCAGGTGAACAGTGAAGTGCAAGATTATTAAGTTGTCCTCTCCCAGGCTTGGAAAGGGATAGTCTTACCTTCAAACAGCAGAACGAAAATTCAGTATGTGAAGAGGAGTTGTCTAATGGAGAAACAGTGAGTAGATGGGGGCCCATACTCTCTGGAGTTTAGAAGAATGGGGGCACCACTGCACAGGATCGAAAAAAGTTGCAGAGAGTTGTAAACTTAGTCAGCTCCATCATGGATACCAGCCTCCCCACCATGGATGTCATCTTCATAAGGTGATGCCTTAGGAAGGCAGCATCTATCACTCAGGACGCTCATCACCCAGGACATTGCCCTCTTCTCGTTGCTACCATCAAAGAGCAGACATCCCACCCTGTAAAAACTCATCTCAGGGAGGTAGCACCACCACCCCCACCCCTGGTCAATCTCCAAGGGTGTATGTATACAGGACATTTGATTATGAAAGAACACAACAATTTATTTGATCACATATTGAAACTATTCACTTCTTCGGTTGTCCATCAGAATCCGATGACAACGTCCACTCCTTTAACGGTGAGATCTTTGATGACTCCACAGTCCTATCCTGGACCCACAAGTTCTATTGCCGGAGGGACATGTATATGTGGTTATGGTGGTGGTAGTGATGGCAACCTTGGCTGCATTTCTTCTGGCTCTCTTCTGCTGTCTTCTGGTTGTTCTTTCCATCTCCAGAATACGAACCCCGTCCCTACACAGCTGTCGCCAAGTGTTACGGTCAGCAGCAACATCCTCCAGGTCCTCAGGTCTGATCTTGCACTTCCTTAAAGCATTCTTCACCTGATCATTCTTCATCAGCCATCCAGCTGAGCTTTGACCATGATGTAGCTGGCCGTATAACACCCTGTGGGGTAGCTGACATGGGGGCATCCTTATCACGTGCCCCAGCCACTGCAGCTGATGCTGGGTGATCATGGCCTCAATACTTCTGCAGTTGGTCTTTACAAGTATTTCAGTGTGAGGCACCCGCTCAGGCCAGATAATTCCCAGGATGCGCTGAAGGCAGCTTATGTGGAAGCGCTCCAAGGATTTGATGTGACGGCTGTAGGTTACCTAAGCTTCACAGCCATGAAGGAGGATGGTGACACAGACTGTTTGGTATACGGTGACCCTTGTGGAGGGACGAAGGCTCCTGTTCTGAAAGACTCTACGTTGAAGTCTCCCAAAGGCGCTGATGGCTGTTCACGCGTGTACGTACACGCACACGCACACGCACACACTCACACACACACACTCACACTCACACACACGCACACACGCACACACACACACACACACACACACACACACACACACACACACACACACACACACACACACACACACACACTCACACTCACTCTGCAAATAGCTTTTCTATTTCTTTTGCAAACTTTCCTAGTACTGTGATGTAGCTTGCTTGGCAGATTCGAGCATTTTGCCGGAAGTCTCAACCTTATAGCAGTCTGTATCAATGAATTTGTCAATTTTGCAAGACATCAGATTCACAAGTATACAGATCCTCTGAACACTCAGGTTCCAGTGCCGTGTTCACAATACCTGCTGTCTTGGTTGATGAGCAGGCATAGTTTTTTGCTATTTCTGAATCAGGAAGCATTTTCCTGAATAGCTCGCCTGTGTGCTTACACACCTGAAGTGGCAGGTTCTGCTCGACGATGAAAGATGTAAAGTACACCTCAGCTCTAGTGACCTTCTCTGTCAGACTTTGGTTTTCTGCTGAAAAGAACTGTGAAATACTTGAGCAGCCTTCCCTACGCTTAGCCTCCTTAATATGTCGTGGTCCCTAGAAGAAATAAAAGCATAAGGTGTATCCTTATTATATTGTCTTATGCAGAAAATGTGGCTTTAAAATATGTACTTATATAAGCATGGAGTTGTTTTTTTTATTCTATTACAACTTTAAGCAAGTCTACAGGGAGTTTGGCCTCATCACGTAGGACATCAATAGAGTAACTCCTTAGCAGCTAGCCAGCTAGTTAAATAACATCAGCTATGCTAGTGAATGATTGACACCTGTTAAACTCACCTCAACATGTCTTTTACAGTCATTTAACCCACCATGGGCAATAGAAAATTCACTGTTGCAAACAGTGCAGCGAGCAACACTATCATTATTTTTGACCCCTATTAGGCAGGGGTACACTCTAGTGTAGTCTGGGGTGAAGTACGTTTTATATTCTCCTTTTTTGGAACACTCTGCCATGGCGCTGCAGGACACTAAACTGAATGGATGGACAATGAAAGAGAGAGAGAGGTTGACTATAAAGCCCGCCCACAGAGAAAACTGATAGGTCTACTTAGCACAAAGAGAGACCAATCAGGATGCTCTCCCTCTCCCTCACTCCCTCTCTCCCCTCCCCCCCCCCCCAACTGACCTCTCGGAATCCTGGGTTTCCGCAAAACTCCAGTTGAGAAACACTGATATAACATGTAATTATTTTGAACCTTGAGTTCCTCCAGTATTTTGTTTGTGCTGCTGAAGGTTTCCAGCATCTATTGTGTTTATGAATTTGTGAAGGAGCCTTTCAGAGTAGATACATATGGGCTGAAAAATGGCAGATGGAATTTAATGCAGGTAAGGGTAGGTCTTCCACACTGAACAATAGGCCAATAAGGAGTATTGTAAACAAGGGGATATGGGAATATAGGTCCATAATTTGTTGAAAGTGGCATCACAGGTAGACAGGGTCATAAAGAAAGCTTTGGGCACATTGGCCTTCATAAGTCAATGTATTGAGTAGATGTGATGGGGTGTTATGTTGCAGTTGTATATGACATTGGTGAGGCCTAATTTGGAGTATTGTGTGCAGTTTTGGTCACCTATCTACAGGAAAGATGTAAGTAAGATTGAAAGAGTGCAGAGAAAGTTTACAAGGATGTTGCCAGGTCCGGAGGACCTGAGTTAAAAGGAAAGATTGAATAGGTTAGGACTTTATCCCTTGGAACGTAGAAGATTGAGAGGAGATTTGATAGAGATGTTAAATTCTGATACCTTTACCAAATTTATTAGGGGTACAGACAGGATAAATGCAAGCAGGCTACAATCAGGTCATGGGTTAAGGGTGAAAGGTGAAAATTTTAAGTGGAACATGAGGGGAAGGTCTTCACTTAGAGGGTCATGAGAGTGTGGAATGAGCTGCCAGCACAATTGGTGCTTGTGAGCTTGATTTCAACGTTTAAGCAAAGCTTGGATAGGTACATGGATAGTAGGTATATGGAGGGCTATGGACCTGCTGCTGGTTGATGAGAGTAGGCAGTATTTGGCATGAACCAGATGGGCTGAATGGCCTGCTTCTGTGCTGTACTCTATGATAATGAGGGTATTTTCTGTAGTAAGGGAAGCTGGAACTGTGGGGCTGTGGTCATCAGCTTAGGGTTAAAGGAATGGGCATTTGAGACTGAATCTTCCTGTAATGGAGTGTGCCCACCATTGCCACTACCAAGGCAACTGCAGAATGTGCATCTCAGCAGACAGATGTCCCTCCATGTTGATGATATTTGCTGCAGTCTTTGGCAATGTTTGTCTGTCACTGTCAGCAAATAATTCCCTTAAATACCCAGGGGCTCAGCAGCCTAGGTGGTGGTAGAGACAGATACGTTAGAGCAAGGGTTCCCAACCTGGGGTCCATGGACCCCTCTGTAAATGATAGGAGCCCATGGTATAATAAAAGATTGGGAATCCCTGCTTTAGGGGCATTTAAGAGATTCTCAGACAGGCACAAGGATGAAGGATAATTGGAGGGCAATATGAGAGGGAATGGTAACATTGATCTTGGAGTAGGTTAAAAGTTCAGTGCAACTTTGTGGGCTGAAGGGCCTGTACAGAGCTGTAGCATTCTCTGCTCTGTTCTAACTAGTTCAGTGTCCTGATTGAGCTGATGTGCAGCACCGGTCGAGCCTGCAGACGTGCATGGAGAGTAGCAGTGCCAACTCCAGATCTGCCATTGGCACCATACCGTCCAAAAGAAACCAAGTGAAACCCAATCTTGCAGAAATAAAACCATAAGACGCAGGAGCATTATTCGGCCATTTGAGTCTTCTCCGCCATTCCACCATGGCTGATTTATTTTCCCTTTCAATCCCATTCTCTTGCCTTCTCTCTGTAACCTTTGATTCCCTGCCTAATCAGAAACAGTCAATCTCTGCTTTAAATATACCCAGTGACTTGGCCTCCGTAGCTGTCTGCAATGAATTCTACAGATTCACCAACCCCTTGCTAATGAAATCCCCCCTCATTTCTGTTTTAAACGGACATCCTGTGCCCTCTGGTTCTGGACTCCCCAGTATAGGAAACAACATCTCCACATCCACTCTATCTAGGCCTTTAAATATTCAATAGATTTCAATGAGGTCCTCCCTCATTCTTCTAAACTCCAATGTACAGGCCCAGAGCCATCAAATGCTGCTCATATGTTAACCCTTTCAGAGGTAAACAGGTAAAATAAACTAAAAGGAACTCGGTTTGCCAAGGAAAGAATATAATTTCACATTTTTATATTTCACTGTACCTGTGATAAGTAAATGAATTTAACTAGTTAAAGCAACACACACAAAATGCTGGAGGAACTCAGCAGGCCAGGCAGCATCTATGGGGAGTACAGTCGACGTTTCAGGCCCAGATCCTTCAGCAGGACTGCGTACTCTTTTTCATAGATGCTGCCTGGCCTGCTGAGTTCCTCCAGCATTTTTTGTGTGTTGCTTGGATTTCCAGCATCTGCAGATTTTCTCGTTTGTGATTGAATAATTAAAGCTGAGATGGCAGAAAATAGTGACTCCATGAACAGCTGGCTGGGTTTTTGTCAGTTCAGCTTTGTATATAACTTTTTTTTAAATGTCAAACCCCCTGCAACTTTTGTCACTTTCTGTATGTTAGCAAAAGGTAAATTATTTAATATTGAGTGCAAAATGTTTGATTTTGTTTTAGGAACATATTGATAATTGGGACTTTGGCAATGAATTGCAAAATATTTGGGATTTAAAACATTCAGATTTGTAGGCATTGTATAGTGAAATATAGTTTTAAAAAGTAGAATATATCTTATTTTGTGGTAATTTTTTAAAGCATGAATACGTTTCAGTCATTGTGACACAAAAATAATTTTCTCTGATAAAACATTAAAGTAGTAGATTACAGAGAGAGCAGTTTCTAAAATATGATTGTACAGAATTGACAATTTATGACATTTGTAAAGTGTAAGATTGTACTCTAATCAACTGGTTTCCATTCAATGCATTCAAATGTAAGGATATTTATGGCTCTGTTTGAAAGATGCTGATGATTTGATTTCATGATGTGCTGGAAATGTCAGCATCTCTGCCGACTGAGGACATCTGCTCTTCTTGCTTCTACCACCAGATGGCAACCTCTACTCACTTTCTAAAAGCCTCCTTGTACCCTGCAGTTTGGTTTTGTTAGTGATGCTGCAGAGTAAAATGATAAGATGGGTACTTTTAAATGTGGGAAATTAATTAGAACAATTGAAGGCTTTGATATGTTCTTTTTCCATGCATGCTCTTCATTTTTCTGCTTCCCGGAAGATTTCAATCTTACCAATATCCTTTTCCATGTTGCTGTGCTGGTTGGAAGCGTATTGGAAACACAAGCAGAACAGTGAGAAGTGGTAGGGAAGTGTTCCTATGAGGTGTGGATGATCAGAACAAGTGTTGGTCTTTGACATTGGGTTGCACTTAGGAGGATCTAGCAGTCTCCTTGGCTTTAAGAAGTTCAAAGTAAACTTATTATCAAAGTACATGTATGTAAAAACCCATCCCCTTTAGAACCTCACCTTTTGTTTGTAGTGTTCACGCTCAAGGATATTTGAATGCAGGACAAGTGTATGATGTTACTGAAAGCCATTTGGTTCACCGTGTCTGGTTTTCAGAGAGAACTACCCACTCCCCAAAACTAGCTCCCTGTAACCCTGCAGGACACAGCTTTTGTTCATTTATTTATCATGCGTACATTAAGACCTACCGTGAAAGGCGTTGTTTGCATTAACACAGCCTAAGGCTGTGCTGGGGGCAGCCTGCAAGTGTCACCACACGCTCACATAGCATGCTGAAAATGTTCAACTGAACTACAACAAAGCAATCCCCTTTCCCATTCACCCACTCAGACAGGGCACCTCCAGTCCTTGATCCGTAATGCTCAAAATCGCAAGCATCGGGCCTCCAATCTCCAAACGCACCAACCCAGAGGCTTGACTCTTGATCTTTCAAATCTGCACTTGCCACCTTTGGTTGAGTTTCACATTAAATCATATTTTAAATGTGATGAGCGTCTCTGCTTTCGTCACCCTACCAGGCAGCAAGTTCAAAATGCTTTCCAACTTTCAGATGAAAATATTTTCCCTCATTTCCCTTCTCGTCCTTCAAGCACTTGCTTTAAATATATACCCCTGCCCACCCTCACCCCTGGTTTTTGATCCTTCTTTTGCCTGTATCTAATTTCCTGGGGTGCAATGATGGGAAATCACAGTCGATTTCTCTTCTGCTGTGTGCAATGATTACACAAAGCAATCCTCAGTCCACGATAGTCTCAAGCACATTTATAATTAGGGTTGCTAAGACTTTTGCACAGTACTGTAGTAATTTTATATATTGCACTGTACTGCTGCTGTAATTAAAAATAACAAATTTCATGACATATGGATCTGTTGTGGACTGAGAGTGGGAAGGGGAGCAGGGAGAGGGGAATTGTGGTTGGGAAAAGAAGCAAGGGGAGGGAAGCACCAGAGAGACATTCTGTAATGATCAGTAAACCAATTGTTTGGAATCAAATGACCTTGATTGGTGTCTTAGGGCTGGGTGTGTCTGCCCCTTGCACTCCTCCTCTGCCTCCTGTCCCACACCCCTCCCACAGCGTTCCGCCTTCACCATTCCTAACACCTTTGCTCCCGCCAGATTTACAAACTCGCTCTCTGCTCCGCGTTGACAAATACAGTACTGTGCAAAAGTCTTAGGCACCCAGCTTGCACTTGCCTAGGTACATGTATGCCCCACTTTCATTTCTCAAATCATACATTTTTTATACTATATATTAGATCATAAGGTATAGGAGCAAAATTAGGCCATTCAGCTCATTCAGTATTCTCTGCCATTCCATCATGGCTGATTTACTATCCCTCTCAACCATACTCTCCTGCCTTCTCTTGATAACCTTTCACGCCCTTACTAATCAAGAACCTATCAACCTATGCTTATGGTAAGTTTTTTTTTGTGGGCTCCCCCCCCCCATCTCCGCCACCCAGGAATAATACCGCCTGAGATTCAAAGTTCAAAGTAAATTTATTATCAAAGTTCGTCCACCATATTCTTGCAAGCACTCACAAACCAAGAAGCACAATAGAATCCACAAAAAACACCACGCAACAAAGACCAACAAACATCCAATGTGCGAAAAAAAAACAAATTGTGCAAATAATTTAAAAAAGTAACCAAATAATATATAGAAGATGAGATGCAGAGGCTGTGAAAGTGAGTCCACAAGCTGTGGAGCCGGTCGAGGAGCCTGATGGTCGCAGGGCAGCCACTGCTGCACAACACGGGATGGGGCATGGGAAGTCCTCTCAACTGTAGCCACCAGGGGGATGACTTCTGCCTCTGCTGGTTTGTTCTAAACCAGGTTCAGACTCGCTTCCGACAGATGGAATAGGAATGCTTAAGGTTCTCTGTTTGTTTGCTTCCTTTGTGCCTTAATCACGAGTGGTCCACTAACAAAGCCTCATCGGTGAGGTAACATTTGGCTTATTTGATCTTCAGATACATGACCACGTGTAACTTGACCAGAAAATTAAGCGTATTTGTGCTGATGAATGGACCTCTGATTCTCCGGGTTTAGCACACTCACACAACACACTAATTTGAGCTGCTAAGCAGTCTCAAGTCAAGTAAGCTGGCTAAGACTCTTTGTCAGG
Organism: Hypanus sabinus; assembly: GCF_030144855.1. Classification (NCBI taxonomy): domain Eukaryota; kingdom Metazoa; phylum Chordata; class Chondrichthyes; order Myliobatiformes; family Dasyatidae; genus Hypanus; species Hypanus sabinus. The sequence continues at coordinate 24,233,782 of NC_082723.1, read as the reverse complement.
TTCTGATGAACAGTCTTGGCCCAAAATCTCCGCTATTTATTCCCCTCCATGGATGCTGCCTGACCTGCTGATTTCCCTCAGCATTTTGTGTGTGTTGCTGGAGATTTTCAGCATCTGCAGAATCTCTTGTGTTCAAGTAAAATTCTGTTTGAAGGTGACAAAAATAAAATTGAATTTAGGAAATTATGTCGTAGAATAACATTAATCTCTTTTTGCTTGTTACAGTGCTGACATTGGAACCGTAGGTATTTATATGTTCTATAACACAGAGTTCTATAGCATGGAAATAGTCCTCTCAGCCCATCTCGTCCATGCCAGCCTGGTCTTTTGCCTCGTCTCACCTACTGACCCCCCGGACCATAGCCCTGCATACCCCTCTCATCCATCTCTTAAATTTTGAAATCAAACCTGCATCCACTACTTCTGGTGGCAGCTCGTTCCGCACTCTCACCACCCTCTGAGTGAAGAAGGCACATTGACCCATTTGTCTTCCATTATGTTTAGAAAAAGAATTAAGAATAATCAGACCCTTCAACTTGCCAGGATACTGTGCACTGTCCTCCCCTGTTGCTGGTAGGGCTCAGTCGTGTGGATGTGTGTGTGGTGCAGTCGAGGTCACTCTGCAGGCAAAGACTTGGCCTTTTAAAGTTACTGTTGGTCTCAGCTACAAATCACTAACTATACTTACTGCCCGCTACACTGCTGGCTTTTACGGCAGCAATGAAGGTCCTTTAACTCTGTCAGTCCTTGGCCATCTTCTCTTTCGTGCCCCAGGTGGGGTTCAGGGTTCACAGTTGCACACAGAAGGATTCTTCATTGTTGTTTCTGTAACAATTTTTTTTTGACCAGACAGGGTTGTTGGCCCTGAGCTGAACCCCCGAACCCTGGAGGAGCAGTGGACCACTCTTAGTCTGGTCTCTACCCTTTGACCTGTTTGGCATGGGTGACCCTACCAAGAGCCAAAGCACGAAGCCCTATCTCCAGCCAACGTAGCTCTCTGGGTCATTGAGGTATGCAAGTCTCCAAACCCTCCGACAAGGCTGTGGTGCTCTTGGAGGAAGTCACTGACTGTAGCCCCCCCCCCCCCCAAACTGAATGCACCAAGGCAATCTCTTCTTCCCTAGCCCACTTACTGCAGACCACAGTGGCCTTGCCTGCTAAAACTGGGCACTATGTTTCTGTTTTAAGGACTCCACCTCCCTGGAAGGGAAGAGAAGATTAGCTTTGGTTGTCACGTGTACATTGAGACATGCAATGAAATGCATAATTTGTGTCAAATCAAATCAGCAAGGATTGTGCTTGGCACCAACATCGTGTGCCCACAATTCACTAACCCTAGCCCTTATTTGTTTGAAATGTGGGAGGAACCCCCCCCCCCCCCACCCAGTCATGGGGAGAACGTACAAACTCTTTGTGCAGGTAGCGGTGGAATGAAACCCTTGATCTTGCGGCTAGCTGCTGTAAAGTGTTGTTCTCACTGCTGTGCTCCCGTGTCACCCGGCAATCAGCATGCCGTGGAAAGGTAGAGCTTAACTGTTAAGTATAACTTTAGGATCTTTATCTTGAATCCATACCTCTAACTCCAGAGCATGGGTTAGCACTGGATACTGCCCATGATACAAGATGAGCACTGGTGACATACTGTGACATTTTGCAGACAGCTCACTGAACTACTGGATAGTTCTCATTGGTTGTTTGTCATTCTTTGTTTGTTTGTGTTTTTTATTGATTCTATTGTAATCCTCTGTTCTTCTGTGAATCTTACAAGAAAATGAATCTCAGGGTTGTATATGTACACAGTTTGATAATAAATTTACTTTGAACTTTGAGGTTTATGTATTCAATTTAAAGTTCAAATTAACCAAAAATTTAAGTTCAGTTTAAGCATTCCCGGTACCCTTGTTCTGACTTATAATTCAGGGAGGAGGCTACGTAGCATCCACACCAAGACCGCCAGATTCAAAAACAGTTACTTTCTCCAATCAGTAAGGTTGATCCGCCCAACCACTATGACTTTATCAGTTCCTGTTAGTCACCGTATGTAGGGACACTCCTATGCCTGGGGTCACTTATGGACATATAAGCTATCTTATGTATCTATATTTATTGTCTTTTTTTATTACTGTGTTCTTTATTTTATTGTGGGTTTTTTTGTGCTGCTTCAGCTCCAAAGTAACCATTATTTCATTCTCAACTACTTATGTGTAAAGGAAATGACATTCAGCAACCTTGAATCTATTAATGCAACAAGAAATCTAAAAAACTTAAGTATTAAAACAAATCTGCTGACTTATTGTTTTATGATGCACACTACAGTTTTCTTGGGGCGTGCCAGTAGGTGTACGCATTTGAGAAAAGCAAGAGCTTTCATGTTCTGTTTTCCTTTCCAGTACGACTACAGCTTTAGAACAGAACAGAGTGCGGCTGCTCGTCTCCCACCAAGTCCCGCAAAATGCCTGCAGTCACCGATGTCCTGAAGACTGATCTTACTGGGACTGGTGTAAAACTCTGGGACAGATAACTACTGGAACAAGCACCGTCAGAAGCAGCATTGTTGGAGATTTTGCATTATGTACCTTCTACTGAAATAGCAGCCTTGTACTGGCAAAATGGACAGTATTTCCAATAACCAACAATCTACCTACAACTTAACCTTTTGTACATGGACTTTTGTAAATAGTGGTTAACGCAATCCTTAATTTCAGATCTTCAGCCCTCGGATGTGATTAACCTGTTATTAAGCAAAGGCTGGGCGTTTTTGCTTTCATGAGCCATAGTTTATATCTTTTCATTGTTTCTTTCACCTGTGTAATTTTGCACACTTTAGAAATCCTACTAGAACAGTCACTTTCACAATCTGTGCAGAATCTTGGTTAATATATAATCAGACATTTCTTTTAAAACAGTATACAAAATTAGAAGTACTTTTTAAACTGAAAAAAAAAACTTGGAAATATCATGACATAGCTGCTTTATTTACTAATAATTCAAACTTTTATCCCAAAATATTGAATGATATTCAAGCCTGAATTTAGCAAAGTCAATGTATTGTTTTTTCTGTGCAGGTCAGCAAACGGGGAATTAGAGACGCTCACGAGTATTGGTTATCTCACAATGTGCCGAAATACATTTGTACATGAGCGTTCTCGCATTGTTTTCTTTCCATTGCTCCTTTAATCCAAGACCGCTCTCCACCCTTTATGGGTTGTGGTTTAATCCGTGCTTGCTCTCTTTATTTCTTCCCCTGAATTCTTCAAGGCTGTTAAATTTTCTGTCAGAATTAATGTGATACCAGAAACCCAAGTTGGATAAAATTCCAGCAGATTTTCGGTGCTGTTAGTAAAGTATTTTTCTCTTTTTATCCCCCCCCCCAGTTTTCTGTTGAGATTGTCATTATCTTCAGCAAAACCTTCCAGCCTGTAAATTCTTTCACCGTACTTTTTTTTAAATGTTGTTTTAAGAAAACAGTATTGGTTATGTGGTAATTGGTGAATGAGAATTAAAACAGGATCTTCCTCATTGATACTTTATCAACCTGAGGCATTTGTGCTATCTGAATGCATTATTTGATTATAGTCTTTCTACACTTACATAAAGTATGATTCTGTGATTGTAATCTGAGTGAAAAGTATAGGTTTGTCAAATGCACTGAATTTGCTTTGCACTGCATTTTGATTTAATATTTTGGGCTCTCTTTATAACATGCATTTTGCTTTTCAAAACTCCTTTTTTTTGTCTTGTTTGGAACTCTTAACACTGTGGAAATGCTGTGTTACGAAGCCTTGCTATTGTCTCTTTCTTCAATGGCAAAGCTTTGCTCACCAGCCTTTCGCCCAACAAACCCAGCTGAGCACTGCTGCCTCTTTGCAACCCGTACCAGGAAAAGTCGACGTTCAGTCCTAAGCGTGCAGCAGACACCAGACAGTGGACAGCAGCTGATGAACAAAGTAGACACAAGCTGACTGGTTTATACTTAGCCTGTAGCTGTTATGTATAGCGATTTTTCCACCCTTCCCATCAGCACCTACCCCCCCCCCCCCCCCCCCCGATGTCTTCATGCCCAGTGCAAACCAAAAGCTGCCCATTGTCAGACCGGTTTTGTGGGTCAAGCTGAATAGTTGTCAGTGCTTTAGAACTGCATGTCTGTAACTGTGTGTGGGGAAACTTGTTTAGGATAGTGCCTCATAACCCGTGGTGTAAAACAAGTATTCTGACTCGGCACAGTATGCTTGAGCTAGGTGTTTCAAAGCCTTGGAACAGTTGATTTTTCAGTCCTGCATGAGCTGTGTCCTTAATTCTTTAGTCTAAGGAAGCGGAGCTGCATTTCCTGTGTCTATTTTGTCGAGATTACGCAAAGCACCTGATCGTTGTTTCCGAAAAGACATTTTGTTTTCATATTGACTGCAACTAACAATATGGAGGAGCTTAGAGATGCAACGGTAGTCTGTTACTGAAGGAGAAACCTTTTTGTAAAACAGAGCTGATTGCTTTAAGTATGGTCAGCTATCTTCATTTCACTCACTTGCGTTTATTTTAATTAAAACATAACAACATGAGACATTTGAAGTGTAGAAATTCCACCCAAATACTACAATTTCTTTGAAAATATTTGAAAAACTTTTAGCTTTCTTAACAGCTGATTTTTAATTATGTGGGAGATTTAAACCACTGTTCTGAAAAATTTTGAAATTAAACCTTTGCTGTATTTATTGTAAACTTGTCTCTGTACTTGCAGACGAAGTTTTACAATTTGGTTTATAGCGTCTGTATTAATGTAACTTGTTAAATAAAATATCCATTTTAACTGGCTTCTTATTTGATGAATGTTCTCTTGAGGTGCTATTTTGGGAAAATATGTATTCACCAGCCACCTTTTCATGTCCACAACACATTCCGAAGCGCCCTGTGAACAGCAGTTGGTTTACACATTGTTTTGAGTGGTACATTCCTATGAAATAACTAACCTGTTAACAAGTTTGTATTGGATGAGTAGAGAAGGTTGGCCAAGCCGGAGCAGTGGATTCAGGGAACCACCTGTCGAAGTAGAAAGGTGTTGTGTTTATTACCTCATTTGAAGTCTGGCTTGCCAGTCCAATACAGCACTCCCCAGTATCAGCGTGAGGAGCCATGTTACTGTGCTCTCATCTCCTGTGGTACCCCTTGAAAGCTTCATCTTTGAGGCAAAATCACTTCCAAAAGATTTGAAACATGGAGTAAAAGTTTGCTCTTGTGGAATTTATGTGAGAAGAAGCAAGTAATTAAACATAAAGTTTATTTATTTATTGAGATTAGACCCTCTGGCCTTTCTGGCCACGCTGCCCAGCAACTCACTGATCTAACCCCTAGCCTAATCATGGGACAATTTACAATGACCAATTAACCTACCAACCAGTTGGTCTTTGGACTGGGGAAGGAAACTGGAGCACTCAGAGAAACCGCACACAGCCGTGAGGAGAACGTACAAACTCCTCACAGACAGCAGCAGGAATTGAACCTGGTTTGCATTGTGCTAACCACTACACTATCGTGTATCATAGAAGAATAGAAAAGTGAAGTGCATCAGGCATGTTTGAGCTTTGAGTGCACTTTATGGCCATTTATGTGGTCCTGCAGTTGAGGTTAGTAAGTAAATGTAGGGCCCAATCAAAGTCTTGTACGTCAAGTTTAATATGTGTGTTAGGCCATCACATTTCAGACTTCAGAATGGACATAGTTCTTCTCATTCTCATAGCCACTGTACTGCAAAGCGTTGTGCTAACCACTACCCTACCGTACCACCCAATAGAAATAACAACAGCATAGTGTATAACACTTTTACAGTGGCAGCGGTCAGTAATATGGGTCTGATTTTTGTTGCTGTCTGTAAGGAGTTTATACACTCCTCCAATGACCCTGTGAATTTCCTCCCTCCCACCCACACACAATCCTCCATCCTGATAGGTGTTGTCTTCTTGAGGCAGTGCCTCCTCTGGATATTTGTTAGGGAGGGATATGCCAGTGAGTCCGCCACTGTAACGTCCTACCTTCCAGTGTATTCGAACTGACCATGATGTCACCAGTCAGGATTCTTCCTCCAGCGTGATTAAAAATGATACTGCTTCTTAGATAGTTGTTTTATCTCAAGAGTCAAGGTTAACCAGCTAGTTGCACAGTTGAGTGAGTGCTAAGCAAATCCAGTAATGCCTGTTCTTAACTCAAGCCATTACAAATCTATTGAATGGTCCATTGTCGATAGCTTTTAATTAGTCTTAACAAGTGGGAACTTATCTTGACAAAAACAAGAGGAAATCTGCAGATACTGGAAATCCAAGTAACAGACACAAAATGCTGGTGAACTCAGCAGGCCAGGCAGCATCTAGTACAGTCGACGTTTCGGGCCGAGAACTGTCAGCAGGACTGGAGAAAGAGTTGTGGAGTGGAGGGAGGGGTGAAGTAAAGAACTGGGAAGTTGATCAGTGAAAGAGACACAGGGCTGGAGAAGGGGGAATCTAATAGGAGAGGACAGAAGGCCATGGAGGAAAGAAAAAGGGAGAGGAGCATCAGAGGGAGGCAATTGGCAGGCGAGGAGATAAGGTGAGAGAGGGAAAAGGGGATGGGGAATAGAGAAGGGGGCATTACCAGAAGTTCAAGAAATCAGTGTTCATGCCATCAGGTTGGAGGCTACCCAAACAAAATATAAGGTGTTGCTCCTTCAGCCTGAGCGTGGCCTCATTGCGACAGTAGAGGAAGCCATAGATGGACATGTCGGAATGGAATTGGGAGTTGGAATTAAAATGGGTGGCTACTGGGAGATCCCACTTTTTCAGATGGATGGAGCTTATCTTGAGTTTACTCAACATAAATATAAATTTTAGTTATCAAAGTCATAGAACACAGAAATAGACCTTTCAGGCCATTTTAGTTGTCAAATTTATTGTCGAACCTCGCGTACGTCACCATATACTACCTTGAAATAAATTTTCTTGCAGGCATTAACAGGAAAATAAATACAGAAGAAATTAAGAAAAGTTATACGTAACTTTGACTGACAAACAACCAAAGTGCAAATGAAGACAAATTGTGTAAGAAATTAGTAAATAAATAAATAAATAAATAAATGCTGTGAACATGAGTCATAGGGACCTTGAAGATGAGTCTGTGGGTTGTAGAATCAGTTTGGAGTTGAGGTGAGTGAAGTGATCCACAATGGTGCAGGAACGTGATGATTGTAGGATAATAACTGTTCCTGAACCTGATGTTCAGGAACTATTCAACACCGATCAGGCTCCTGAACCTCCTGCCCGATGGCAGTAGATATAAGAAAGCATGGTCTGGATTGAGGGGGTCATATCAGAATGTTACATCAGAATTATATGGATTGTTACTGATGAAAAATTGGCCAAGATTGGAAAGCAGTCTGTTTGGTTTTGCAACAGACAAAAAATGTTCAGAATTCTCAAACCAAGTTCTGATAGCCAGGAGGTCAATCATCTCATCTTCAGGACATGACTGCAGGAGTTCCTTAGAGAAGTGTCCAAGGACCAAACATCTTCAGCTGCTCCATCAATGACCTTCCTTCTGTCATAAGGTCAGAAGTGGGGATGTTTGCAGATGACTGCACAATGTTCTACACCATTCGTGACTCCTCAGAGAGTGAAGCAGTTTATACCCAAATTCAGCAGGACCTGGACAATATCCAGGCTTGGGTGACAAGTAGCAAATAACATTCGAGCCACAAGTGCCAAGCAATGACCATCTCGAACAAGAAAGGCTCTAACCATCTTCCCTTGACGTTCAATGGCATCACCATCACTGAATCCCCTACTATCAACATCCTGGGAGTTACCATTGACAGGAAACTGAACTGGCTAGCCGTATAAACACCGTGGCTATCAGAGCAGGTCAAAGGCTAGGAATCCTGTGGCATGTAACTCACCTCCTGACTCCCCAAAGCCAGTCCACCATCTACAAGGCTCAGGTCAGGAGTGTAATGGAATACTCGCCACTCGCCTGGATGAGTGCAGCTCCATCAACACTCAAGAAGCTCGACACCATCCAGTACAAGGCAGCCCACTTGATTGGTACCCCTTCCACAAGCATCCAATTCCTCCACCATCGACAAACAGTTGCAGCAGTGTCTACAAGACATGCTAAAAATAACACACTAAAGTTCCTAAGGCAGCACCTTCCAGACCCATGACCACCACCGTCTAGAAGGATGAGAACAGCAGATACCTGGGAACACCACCGCTTGGAAATACCCCTCCGAGTCACTCACCATCCTGACTTGGAAACATACCGCCATTCCTTCATTGTCGCTGGGTTGAAATAATGGTATTTCCTCCCTAACAGCACTGTGGGTGTACCTGCACCTCAGGGACTGCAGCCGTTCATGAAGGCAGCTCATCACCACCTTCTCAAGGGCAACTAGGGATGGGCAATAAATGCTGGCTTAGCTGGCGATGCCACATGCTGTAAATGAATAATTTCTTTTAAAAAATCAGTTAAAGATAAAGATTAACTTTATTTGTTCCGTGTACATCGTAACTTACAGTGAAATGTGTCATTTGCACCAAATCAGTGAGGATGTTCTGGTGGCAGCCTGCGAGTGCTGCCAACGTAGCATGCCCATGACTTACTAACACTAACAGTATGTATTCTGGAATGTGGGAGGAAACCAGATCACCCAAAGGTCTAAGTCTGGGAGCTAAACAGTAGGTTTGGTGATGGGAAGATAACTTCTGCCATCTAGTTTTATCTTCTGTTAACACTAAATAAAGAAGAACATTTTATACCCACGAGAAACCACATGGATTACAGGAAGTCTCCTGTACAAGCTACTGCAGGATTGTTGGAAGCAGTCAACATAGGCTTGATAGTAGGACCTAGCAAGTACTTGGATAATTTTGCTTAAAAATAATTAAAGAGAAAAGTTTCAAGCTAAGTTTTACTTGTCGCATGTACATTGGCACGTACAGTGAAATGCATCACTTCTCTGTTTATTCTTGTTCAGGTATGGAGTTCCGGAGTTCTTTGACACTATCATATACTTATAAACTGTTATTATTGCCCATGTTAGTTTTAGTTTAGTGTTTGTTTCATATATATATTTTCTTTCACACATCTCTAATTTTTTTTTTCTTTTTCTTTTGATGATTAGTTTTGTTTTTTTTTCATATATAATTATATAGACTTGATTGATTAATGTACTTTTTTGTTGTTGATGTTTAATAGGATATCATTATCCTATTATTAATGTAATCTTAAGTCTATTGTATTCATAACCTATTCATTATTATGTTATGTTTTTTTTATATTTATATGAAACTCAATAAAAAGATTGAAAAAGAAAGAAAAGAAATGCATCACTTGAGTTAACGACCAACACAGTCCGAGGATGAGCTTCGATCAGCCCACAAGTGTCACCTGATTTCTAACGCCAGCATAGCATGCCCACGATTTACTAACCCTAATCTGTATGTCTGGAATGTGGGAGGAAATCAGAGCACTTGAAGGAAACCCACATGGTCACAGGGAGACTGTACAAACAGCTTACAGATAGTGGGAATTGAGCCCCAATCCCTGGTGCTGTAGTGTTGCACTACTGCGTATGTTACTTTTCACATGCCTTTAGAGCAGCCTATAAGGTTTCTTGCTTCAGAATTGTCTCACCCACTGCTGTGTATGAGAAGGTGCCATTGTGATGTAGGAAAGGGAGCCAGTTTGTACACAAGTATTGCACAAGCATTAGTTCAGTGACAAGTTGGTATTGACTGCTAGTGTGATCACTTGAGTTCTCCTAAGGGGTTGTCTATTCGTGGGTCCTCGGGTGATCGTAGAGGCTGATCCAGGATCCACAGATTCTGCTACAAAGTGAGCACAAGTAAGTGGTGTCAGTGGTTAGTGGTTTGGTCTGTTGGCTGTTCGTTCTCTGCAGCACAGGAGGTTGCTCTCGTGTAGCACAACTCCTTCTTGAACAGGTGGATCTACTGAGTGCGATGTCTTCCCAGTTTTATACCAGGGACAACTCCACTGCTGATCTTGTCCCACGAGATCCCTTGCACCTTGCGGAAGGCACTGAGCGATGCTGACCAATCTGCGGCGGTGACGTCCCTCCTCAGGGAGAGCCTCCACCAACTGTGGGTTTATCTCCACAGATTGGCAACTGAACCAGCTTTTTAATTGATACAGTGTCAGTCATTGATATAAGCTCCTTGTTTTCCATTTAATTAATAAAATTGGAGATGTATATTGGGGTCAGTTTGTCACTTACCCGGTCATGTCCTGGAGTGTTATAATCAGCTGTGAATTCTACTTTGGTTACGTAGCTGTTCCATTTTATTCTGCCTGAAGCGGCAGGAACTCCTGGTAGCCACCATGTTTAGTTTGACTTCTTATTTCCATATTGACATGTCTGTCCATGACTGCCTTACTGTCATAACGAGGCCAAGTTCAGGTTGGAGGAGCCCCCAACCTGATGGCGTGAATATCGATTTCTCGAACTTCTGGTAATTTCTCCCCCTTCTTCCTTCTCTCTTTTCCCATTCCCCTCTCACCTCTTCTCTTCTCCTCACCTAACTATCATCTCTCACAGGCTCACCTCTTCCTTTGCTTTCTTCCATGGTCCACTGAATTCTTATATCAGATTCCTTCTTCACCCTTTACCTCTTTCAACTACCACCTTCCAGCTTCTCACTTCACCCCCTCACCTGCCAGATTGTACATGGTCTCCTCCCACCACCTTGAACAATCATTGGCAATGTTGTCCTTCCTCAGAGAGAGGCAACCTCACTCTTTTCTAGTCCTGATGAAGGGTCTTGGTCTGAAACGTTGACCGTTTATTCCTCTCCATTGATGCTGCCTGACCTGCTGAGTTCCTCCAGCATTTTGTGTGTTGCTTATCTTTCACTCTGCATTCTCTTAATATCTTGTTCTACCTCAATGCACTGTATAATGATTTGATTTGTATGAATATCATGTGATGATGATAAACCAATTTCAATTATTTTTCAGTATGATTCATAATTCATGATTCCTGATGACATAGAATGCATTAAGATCATCAGATCTCTGCCAACAGTCCCATCAATCAAACTCTCTCCCATCATCTTCCTCATCTTCTATACTGGGAGATATACTGTTCATTTTCTATCCTTTCATTAACTGACTAGCACATCTTTGAGATCGAGTCATGGTAATACACCATTACAAAGGCCCTTCGGCCCAACTCCCCCGTGCCAGCCAAGCTGTCTACCTGAGCTGGTCCCATTTGCCTGTGTTTGGCTTGTATCTCTGTAAACCTATCCAATCCACACCCCTGTCCAAATGTCCTTCAAAGGTGCTGTACGCACATCTACCACGTCCTCCTGGAGCTTGTTCCATATACCTACCGGAGGGCAAAGGTTGCCCCGCAGACTCCCTTTAACTTATTCACCTCTCCCTGTAAAACCTGTGCTGTTTAGTTTTTGGACTCTGCTACTCTGGGGAAAAAGACAGTGTGCATTCCTTCCTATCTATATCTTGCATGATGCTATAGACCTCTACCAGCTCACCCCTCAGCCTCCTGCGCGAGGGGAAAATGGCCCAGCCTGTACAAACCCTCCACGAGACTCATGGACACAAAAAGAGAGATGCACGTGAATAAAGACACCAGTGTGGACATGCAGACATCCCCAATGGAAACCCACACAGCCTCGGAGAGTGTGCAAACTCCACATGGGTTTTGCAATTAGCAATACAGATCCTTAATTCCTTGAAAGTGGTATCAGAAGTCAAAAAGAGAGCTTTTGGCTGATTGGCCTTCGTAAATCAGAGTACTGAATACACATTTTTGTTGAAGTTGTAGAAGATGTTGGTGAGGCCACATTTGGTGTATTGTGATTTGTTCTGGTCCCCTGTCTACAGGCAAGATATCAATAAGATTGAAAGAGTACAAACAAATTTTATGAGGATGTTGCTGGGACTTGAGGACCTGAGATATAGAGAAAGGTTGAATAAATTAGAACTTTATGTCCTGGAGCCTAGGAGATTGATAGAAGTATGTAAAATTATGAAGGGTATAGATAGGGTAAATACAAGCAGGCCTTTTCCACTAAGGTTGGTACGAGAAATAGAGGTCAAAAGTTAAGAATAAAAGGTGAAATGTTCAAGGGGAAGATGAAAGAGAACTTCTCCAATCAGAGGGTGGGACAAGCTGTCAGTGGAAGTGGTGGATGTGAGATGTTTGGTTAAGTACCTGGATGGGAGGGTTATTAAGCTCCATGGTCTAGTCTAGGCAGAGTAATAGTTTGTCATGGACTAGATGGGCTGAAGGGTCTGTTTCTGTGCTGTAGTGTTCTATGGCTATGACTAACTGCTGCACCATTTTGCTCTTGTGCTTCCCACCATAACCACCAAACATTGCTGGAATATTTTGGTCAAATATTGTCTGAGTAGGTGTCTGTAATTTATGCCTCATTAGTCCAAACTATTTGTTCGTCCTCGTATAAAACCCACATCAGTCAGGGTGTTTGAATCTCAGAGTGGTCAGGTCATCGGTACCAAAAGTAGCAGATGAACTGCTGGCATGACAAAGTCTGCAGATGCTGGAAATCCAGAGCAACACACACGAAACGCTGGAGGAACTCAGCAGGTCGGGCATCATCTATGGTGGGGAATAAACAGTCGATGTTTCAGACAGAGACCTTTCTTCCCAAGACTATGAGCTACGAGCTGTATGAAAGGGATCAGCTTACTCTGATACAGTCATCTGGAGCGTGGGACAAAATAAAGAAGATCAGTGTTGTTATCTTTATGTCTTTGTCAGACTGTTAATTGATGAATCATTTCTTTAATGGAATTTCACTTCGACCTTGTGAATTTTCATTGCCTTTTCTTTAACCCTTTAAGTCAGGCTGACTGCCTCCATGTTGGCTATTTCTAACTTATTAAAAATTTGTTGAAAAATATATGAAACATTTTAGGAATAGCCTCAGTAATACCTCCAAGCTTCAAAGGACGTACTACAATCTTTTTTTTAAAGTTGAAGCAACTTCCAGTTGACTCATCGTCTCTCATTTTTCTGTATTGCATTCTAATTTAGTTCAAATATGTTCACAACTTTGCTCTTTTTTTTAGGCAATATGGAGGTATGTTTTTTTAAATTCCAAAATCTGAAAGTGTTGGAAACCCTCAGCAGGTCAGGCAGCATCTGTGGGGAATGAAGCTTCCTTTAAACACAGCGATGGAAGGGATATCTGTCCATCACACTTACACACACAGCATCCCCTGCGATTGCAGCCCGAGCTTCCCATGGCATATCCATGCTCTCAAGCAATCTTTTAATGGGTTTCGACATTGCTTTCATCAAATAGAGAAGCCACAAGTTACCACAGCTGTGATGGGGGGGGGGGGCTCGCGGTGGTTTTGAGAGATGCCTTTATTTTTCTGCATATGTAGTATGCCTTGTTTTACGATTTGACCAAACACGGTGCGATGCAGTCGCTTTCGTTCCACAGTTAATTATGTTTTGAGAAATTAAATCAGGCAAATTGTCCCAATCTTTGAAGTGAAGATATCTAATCCGCTAATCCATGCCCTGTTGAATAAACTGTAGTGTAGACCTTGTTAGTTATTTCTCAACAGTAGTGGTTTAATATTATGTGTCTTCTTAAAGTTCCAAACTGGAAAATTGTTCACACAAGCTTTTGTTCGTGTGCTTTAATGCATGTTTGAAATAAGGCAGGTTTTCTTTATTACAGTTAATAGGTAATGATCTCATCTGCTTCTAATATTTATAAGGGTATGGAAGGCCATTAATTCTGATCGTTTTGAGCAGAACCATCTGTTACATGTCTATAGCTGATGTGCTATGCTTTAAATGTACCTTTTTCCCAGTAAACACAAGGCTTATTAATAATAAAAAAAATCACTTGCTAAGAAAAGTTCATTCATTCAGTTGTCCGTCCAGAGTTACATTTGAGATTTTCCAAATAGCTGATAGAAATGTTCGGCAAGGAAGGCATTTATTTTACTGTGAGCCAGACTCAGTGATGAGTAAAACATGTTTCAGTCTGAGTTTAGTCGCGCGCACGTTTATTGAATAAAAAAGTCGAGCGGTATTTTAAGACACTGCCTGGCTTGTGTTTTTTTTAGTTTGGATGTCAAGTCACAATATTGTTGATTGTAACTCTTACACTTAAAGTACTCGCTGAACTATGTGTCCACTCGGGAGTTCGATGTCTCAGGACAAAAGACCATCCATTGGGGACATTTATCAGGAGTCCTCTGTACGCAGGGTCCTTAGTATAAATCCAGGATCCCACCCATCCATCCAGCATCCTCTTTGACTTCCTACCGTCAGGCAGGAGACTACGAGGTGTAAAAGCAAGAACGGTCAGGATGGGAAAGAACTTCTTCCCGCAGGCCATTAGACTTCTGAACTCCCTACTGCACTGCATTCAGAGTGTCTTGGTAAATCTGTTCTGTGCCTACACTACAATATATAATTTATGCACATTACTTTTTTATTTATGCATAAATCATTTGTCAATTTTATTCTTAACTTTCCAAAGTTATTGTGTTATGGGTACTACTGTGCTTTACGCACTGGTCTGGTGGAAAGTTGTATCATTTGATGGCATACATGTATATTGTTAAGTCACAATAAACTTGACTTCACTTGGCTTGGAATCTGGAATGAAAAGTGGAACGCTGAAAAGACTCCACAGGTCAGGCAGCATCCATAGAAGCAAAAGGTCTGAGTCGATGTTTTGCAACTGTAAGAACCTGAGACCCCTCCCTGTGCAAAAGTCTTAGACACCCAAGCTGGAGCTTAGAAAAACAGAGGACTATGGGTAAGCCTAGTAATTTCTAAGGTAGGGAAATGTTCGGCTCAACTTTGTGGGCCGAAGGGCCTGTATTGTGCTGTAGGTTTTCTGTGTTTCTATGTTCTATATACTGTTTATGTACCTAAGACTTTTGCATGGTACTGTGTGTCGTGAAATTTGTTGTTTTGGAGCAGCAGTACAGTGCAATGCATAAAAAACTTACTATAAGTTACAATAAGAAATTTATAAAAATATAAAACATAAATAGTACAAAAAGAGTGTAAAATAGCGAGGTAGTGTTCGTGGGTTCATGGACTGTTCATAAGTTTGACGGTGGAGGAGAAGTTGTTCCTAAAACGCTGTGTTTGCGTCTTCAGGCTCCTGTCCTTCTCCGTGTGGGTAGTAATGAGAAGAGGACATGTCCTAGGTGCTGAAGGTCCTCAGTGATGGATATCTGCTGCCACAATATGTCTATAGCAGATGCGATCTCACTGACTCCCCGCTCAGCCTTGGACCACCTGACAACAGCAATATCTGCGCTAGGTTGCTGTGTATCGATGACGGCTCAGTGTTCAACACCATCATCTCCTCAATAATAACCAACAAGATTCGAAACCTGGGCCTCTGTACCTCCTTCTGCAACCGGCTTGGCTTCCTCATCAAGATATTTCAGAATAGCCAACATGGGTGGCGGAGTGGAGGGAAGTCTCCACAAAAAGGTGTGAGGCACTCCTTCCCTCCACTAACCTGCAGGTCACCCTCGGGCAAGGAGTAGTACCTACTTACACCCCCCCCCCACCCCTAATCAGGGTCACGTGAAGCCATGGGAGCAGGTGGTGGATGGTTGTATGAGCTGCCGGTGCAGATCACAAGTCCTGGTTATGCAACCACTGACGCCAGGCAGACAGTCTCTGAAGAGTATCGATAATGGCTGGGGTCACCCGTCTTGTAAAGACACTGTCCAGGAGAAGGCAACGGCAAACCACTTCTGTAGAAAAATTTGCCATGAACAATCACGGACATAGACCGTGATCGCCTGCGTCATATGACATGGCACGTGATGGTGGACGTCTAAGGTCTGCCTGGAGGGGTGAATGCAGATTTTAATGATGGCTTTCAGAAAGGTAGTGGATAACTCCACATTTTGTAGTTATCTGTGGAAATAGTGGAGACTGAGTGGATTGGTGTGATATGGGCTCAGTAGGTCAGATTGCTGGAACACTTCTGTGATACCGTAAAAATTCCTCTTAACTAGGCTGCACACGTGGACGTGTGATTGCGGTCAATTAGAATTGGCAGCCTAATATCCGGACTGGCGGGCCGTTGCTGGGAGGGGCGGTAGTCTTAGCTGCCTGCACTCACTTCAGCACACGGCCCTGGACTTGCTTTCGGGTACTCTGTGGTTCATCTTCCGTGTATCATTTGCAAGCAATGTGTTCTTTTTATTTTCCATACACTGGATGTCTTTGTTGTGTAGGGGTTTTTCTATTGTTCCTTTGCTTTGTGGCTGCCTGTAAGACGAGGAATCCCCAGGGTGGCTATGGTAGACATGCATTGATAATAAATGTACTTTGAAATCGTGTTACAGAATCCAAATGGCATCCAAATGCAAAACTACTGGGAATGAAGCAAGGAACTAAACATTACTCATCCTGTATCTAATAACGTGGCCTCTGAGTGTATGTACGTGATCTTCTGATGTGTAGCCCGTCCACTTCAAGGTTCAAGATGTGTGCGTTCAGAGATGCTCTTCTGCAAACCATTGTTGTAACGTGTGGTTATTTGAGTAATGGTCACCTTTCCTGTCAGCTTGAACCAGTCTGGCCGTTCTCCTCTGACCTCTCATTAACAAGGTGCTTTTGCAAAGCAGAACTGAACTCCTTGTATTATTTTCACACTATTCTCCATAAATTCTAGAGACTGTTGTGCGTGAAAATCCCAGGGGATCAGCAGTTTCTGAGATACTCACTCCACCCCATCTGGCACCAACAATCATTCCACAGTCAAAGTCACTTAGATCATATTTCTTCCCCATTCTGATGTTTGGTCTGAACAACAGCTGAACCTCCTGACCATATAACCATAAC
This sequence comes from Hypanus sabinus, assembly GCF_030144855.1. Taxonomy (NCBI): domain Eukaryota; kingdom Metazoa; phylum Chordata; class Chondrichthyes; order Myliobatiformes; family Dasyatidae; genus Hypanus; species Hypanus sabinus. Next base: position 24,216,909 of record NC_082723.1, on the reverse strand, counting down.
AATTACAGCACGGAAACGGGCCATCTTGGCCCTTCTAGTCCGTGCATAAAAGTATGCCTGCATGCTTTTTTGCATTGAGTTGCTGCCACATGATTGGCTGATTAGATATTTGCATTAACAGGTAGGTGTACCTCAAAGTGGCCAATGGATGTATTCAACCTCTCATCAGAACTACCTATGTATCAAGAGCAACAAACACAAAATGCTGGTGAAACGCAGCAGGCCAGGCAGCATCTATAGGGAGAAGCACTGTCGACGTTTCGGGCCAAGACCCTTCGTCAGGACGATGTATCAAGAGATTGCTTTTATTAATTTTGTGGTGAAATATGAGTTTAAAAGAAAACATTTAAAGATCAGAAACATGAGAAAACCTGCAGCTGCTGAAAATCCAAAGCAACAACACACAAGATGCTGGAGGAACTCAGCAGGTCAAGCAGCATTAATGGAAATGAATAAGCAATTGATATTCCATCTTCAGGAATGGAAAGGAAGGGGGAAGACACCAGAATAGATAAAGAGGGGAGAGGGGAAGGAGGCCAGCTGGAAGGTGATAGGTGAAGCCAGGTGAGTAGGAAAGGTGAAAGGCTGGAGAGGAAGGACCGCAGAGAAGACAAGCTCCCAGGAAGAATACGTGGCTGTGGTAGGTCAGAGCTGGTTCTAAGAACGTCTTAATGTATGGCGCCCTTCCGTACATAAATACAAGAATTAATCCAAACTCTGCAAATGGAAAAGATTAAACAAGTGAAACTTTGAATTTCCAGTAACTTCTGTCAATTACTTCCGATAAAACTTTTACAACAGAATTTTTGCTGTGCTGTGAAACTTCATCTTCCAAGCACTGTCTGTTCCAGAATTTCTCTGACCGCATGTTAACATTATTCTTAGTAGTCTGGGTACTGGATGTCCTTTGTAGCTTGTAAAACATGGGCATGTTTTCTACCATGTACTGTAACATGTGTGAGGGTAATATTTATCAGACTGGCAAGCATTTCTTAAGGGTTGACTCATGAGACAAGGTAATTGGATGGCCAAAGATATTCCATAAATGCCTGCCGTTCATATTTCTTAATCCCTCTATATTACAAGTCGCTCAAGGGACTGGTTATAAATTTGCAGATTGCAGTTAATTCCAAAACAAAATAATTTATTAGAGACAAGAGAGACTGCAGATGCTAGAACGCGGAGAAGGACTCAAGATGCTGTCGGAACGCAGCGGGTTAGAATAAGAACCAGGTTTATTATCTCTGACATATCTTGTGAAATCTGCGGTCTTGCAGCAGCGGTGCAGTACGGTGTATAAAAATACTATAAATTACACTAAGAAATGGACAGCATGGTTGTGTAGTGGTTAGCACAACACTTTACAGTACAGGCGATCCGGGTTTAGCTCCCATCACTGCCTGTACATTCTCCCCTGTGATCATTGGTTTCCTCCCACAGTCCAATGACATATAGGTTAATTGGTCACTGTAGATTGTCTCGTGACTAAGCTAGAATTAAATCAGGGGGGCACAGCTCAAAGAGCTGTAGGGCTTATTCCATGTGCACACCAATAAATAAATAAATGTACAATAAAAAATAGGTGCAAAAAGAGAACAAAATAGTGATGGACCATTCAGAAATATGATGACTGAGGGGGAAGCTGTTTCTACAACCTTGAGTGCATGCCTTCACGTTCCTCCTTGATGGCAGTGATAAGAAGAGGGCACATCCTGGGTGGTGGGGGTCCTTAATGACGGATGCTGCCTCAAGCATCTGCTTGAATATCTGTCTAAAGTCTGGAGGAAAACAATGACCAGTAACTTCTGGGCAAATGGACTCATGCAATCAAATACCACATGGAAGAGGAGAAGGTAGCACAAAATTTCTGATTTCCAACCCTGTAATTTCCAAGTAGTACCTGATATTCACAGCCTCATGTTCGCCTCAAACAATGGATAAATTCTTTTTTAGCATTCTGAAGTTAGTGCAAAATAAGGGGAAAAAAAGCCAGAGCACACTGCCAGAAGCAAGGTCCATGTTTGAGGTCCTCCACTGGTCGGGGTTGACTACGGATATTGCGTCCTAACTGTCTGCATGATAATGCAAGCCAGGGCAATATGATATGGAGAACAAGCTGTTACCGATGGAACAGTCTCCCCTCTCTACGCAACTGATGAATCTAAAAGAACAGCAGAGACCGATACAGTTTGGCACCAGCGGCATCCCAGGAGTTACCAGTCAGCGTTGAATTTGCTGTGCAGTGGCACTACGCTTTACAGTGCTCGTGACACGGATTCAATTCCCTTCTGTAAGGAGCTTGCACATTCTCCCCCGTGACTGTGTGGGTTTTCTTCAAGTACTACGGTTTCCTCCCCACAGTCCAATGACATACTGATTGATAGGCTAATTGGTCATTATTAATTGGCCCATTATTAGGCAAGGGTTAAATCAGAGGTTGCCGGGCAGCACTGCTCAAAGTGGCAAGAGGGCCTATTCCATGCTTTATCTCAATTAATAAATAAACAAACATGGGACTGCCTTAGGAATTCCAGCTATGGATTTTTCTCTCAGTTTACTCTCAAAGCCTTCCCCATGAGTGAGTATAGCTGCGAGGCAGCGGAGGTTTGAGGTGAGCTGCCAACCATGGCTGACGAGCCCCGTTTACCTGAAGACCACACTTGGAGAATTGCACTTAGTTCTGGTCACCTATTATAGGACGAGAGTGGAAGCTCTCCTATAATGGGATGCGGAGGAGATTTTCCAGGATACTGCCTGGGTTAGAAAGCATGTCTTATGAGGTTAGACCGAGTAATCTAAGGCCTTTCTCCTCGGAGCAAAGGAGGATGAGGTGACGATAGAGATGTACAAGATGATAGGAGGCATAGATCAAGTGGACTTTTTCCCAGTGCAGAACTGGCAAATAACAAGAGACATTATTCAAGGAAAGCATAAAGAGGATGTCACCTTACATGAAGAATGTGTGGAACACCCTGCCAGGGGTGGTGGTAGAGGCAGATACATAAGGGACATTTAAGAAACTCTTAGATATGCAAATTGATGACAGAAAAATGGAGGGCTATGTAGGAGGAAAATGTTAGATTGATCTAGAGTAGGTTAGGATAGCACAACAGCATGGGCCGAAGGGCCTGTACTGTGCTGTAATGTTCTGTGGTCTTCCCCTCCTCCCTGAGTTGCACCTCTTCTATTGCAACTAGTTTGCATATTAAACAAGTTGCATCTGGTTTATTTTGAGCAGCTTATGTTTTAGTCTGTTTATCCAATAGCCAAGTTGAGTATTGTTTTGTGAACTCTGCAGAACATATTCTGTATTTTACTCACACATTTTTTCCAAATCAGAATCTCCACTTTCCTCAGACAATGCAGGAGTAGACCATTCTACAAGCCCCCACCTCTGCTCTCTAATGGAGGGTGGGAGGAAGCAAAGGGATTTTCCCAAACCCTACTCTGAGTTGACACCTAACCATGACCTGTCCCGGCACTGTCGTTAGCGAAGATCAGAACCCAAAGTGCAAGTATTTTTAAAAATTGGGAATAAAGACCAGCTCAAGTTAGAGTCTAAAAAACCATTAACTTTTTAAAAATAAAAGGTGGAAAGGCTGAGCAACACAAAACGCTGGAGAATCTCCACAGGCCAGGCAGCATCTGAGGAAAAGAGTATAGTCGAAGTTTTGGGCCAAAACACTTCAGCAGGACGGAAGGTTGAGTAAGCTAAGGCTTTTCTCTTTGGAGTGAAGGAGAAACAGAGGCAACTTGATAGGTGTTTAAGATTATCAGAGACAAAGATATCGTGCAGAGCCAGCACCTTTTTCCACAATGTGCCAATGGCTAGTATCAGAGGACATGCATTTAGAGTCAGAATAGTTCTATCAAATAGTTCATAGTAGATTGAAAACCTGGCTGAGTGCTGCCATAACAACAATCTGTTATTCAGCAAGGCCAAGGAGCTAATTATTAACATCAGAAGGAGGAAACCAGAGGACCATGAACCATTCATTGGAGGATCAGAGTTGGAGAGGGCTGAACAACTTCCTCAGTGTTAGCATTTTGGAGGACCTGTCCTGGGCCCAGTGCATGAGTACAATTATGAAAGAAAGCAACCTTTACTTCCTTAGGAGTTTGTGAAGATTCAGCATGACATCTAAAACTTTGGCAAACTTCTTTAGATATGCAGTGGAGAGTATATTGACTGGCTGCATCACAGACTGGTATGGAAACACCAAAGCCCTTGAACAAAAAATCCTACAAAAAAAATAGTGGATATGGTGGAGTCTCTCATGGATAAAGGCCTCCCCACATTGAGCACATCACATGAAACACTGTTGCAAGAGAGCAGCGTACATCATCAGAGATCCCCTCTACCCGGGACTCGCTCTCATCTCACTGTTGCCATCGGGGTGAAGGTACAGGAGCCTCAGGGCTTCCACCACCAGGTTCAGGAACAGTTACTACCCCTCAACCATCAGGCTCTTGAACTATTGGGGATAACTTCACTCAACTTCACCTCCGCATCATTGAAATGTTCTCACAAGCTATGGACTCATTTCATCTCATGTTCTCAATATTTTTGCTTACTAATTTAATAATAAAAATAATTATTATTTCCTTATTTTCTTTCCTTTTGTATTTCTACAGTTTGTATTTTGGGCAGTGGTTGAATGCCCAGTTGGTGCAGTCTTTCATTGATAGATTCTACTATGGTTATTACTCCATTATGGATTTATTGAGTATGCCCACAAGAAAATGAATCTCAGGGTTGTAAATGGTGACTTAAATGAACTTCGATAATAAATTTACTTTCTGCACAAGCACAGTACAGGCTCTTTGTCCCACAATGCTGTGCCAACCAGTTCAATTTTTCTACACTCAGTGGCCACTTTATTAGGTACACCTGCTCATTAATGCAAATATCTAATCAGCCAATCATGTGGCAGCAACTCAATGCAAAAAAAAGCATGCAGACATGGTCAAGAGGTTCAATTATTGTTCAGGCCCAACATCAGGATGGGGAAGAAATGTGATCTAAATGACTTTGACCGTGGAATGGTTGTCGGTGCCAGATGGGGTGGTTTGAGTATCTCAGAAACTGCTGATCGAGATTTTCATGCACACAGTCTCTAAAGTTTACAGAGAATGGTACAAAACCCCTTAAAGCGGATTGTCTACAGCGACAGAGAACCATGAGTACACACCGAGTGCTACTTTATTAGGTATAGTGGCCACAGAGTACATGTTCTCCTTATATATCTTAACATATTTACCTGATTGAATTATGATCACAAACTTAGCTATGTGGGGCGAGAGAGTTTTCTAATCATTAAAGCACCATTAAAAACTCATCTAGACCTTGCACAACAAGATACAACACTTGTGTGATTCACCATGTGCATAGCTATCCAATGTTATAAGCTCACTGATTTCCTTTTCATTATGTAAATGAGATGCAAGGTCTAATTGAGATTGGGGTGTAAGGGGTGTCCAGGGAGGGGTAGCACCTCTGGTGAAGGGGCTTGTCGTGGCTGCTCTTGGGGCAGCTCACTCACCTTTAGCCCCCTCTGGACACTTGGCAGTTTGCATGTGATAGCAGCTACGCCCCGGTGCTAAACCAGGCGAGGTAGCCAGGGGGCCACAGACCGCAGCGGGACAGGAATGTGTCTGTCTCAGCATGAGAAGCCAGCTCAGTGCGGACTGAGTGAGTGAGATCCAAACAGCCAGGAAGACGGTTTCTGTAACACTTCATGGAGAGCAAAGGGCATGACGAATCACAGAGGAAGCCATGGTCATCCACTGCAGCCAGCTAAGCCACTCGTACCACTGGACCCGACGTTCCGAGATTGGCAGAGTGGAACTGCACCAGTGCCACAGCTTAAAAACTCTCCTGCGGAGTTTTCAACTGTCATCGTCAGATACAAATGGGACTTCCCAGTGACCAAACATTTTAATTCCCATTCCCTTTCCGATGTGTCAAGCCATGGCTTCGTCCTCAAAGAGGAGGCCACCCTCAGGTTGGAGGAGCAACACCTTATATTCCATCTGGGTAGCCTCCAACCTGATGACATGAACATCGATTTCTCAAACTTCCAGTAAACATTATCCACCCCTCCCTTTCCCTAGTCAGGGGTCAGTGTTGGGTCCACTTCTCTTTATGCTGTATATCACTGATTTAGATGATAGAACATATGGATTTGTTGCCAAGTTTGCAGATGCTACGAAGGTTGGTGGAGGGGCAGGTAGTGTTGAGGAAACAGGTAGGCTGCAGAAGGACTTAGATTAAAATGGGCAAGAAAGCAGCAAATGAAATATAATGTTGGAAAATGCACGATCATGTATTTTGGTAGTAGAAATATATGTGCAGACTATTTTCTAAACATGGAGAAAATCCTGGAATCTGAGGTGCAAAGGAGAACTTGGAAGTCCTTGTGCAGAACACCCTAAAGGTTAACTTGCAAGGTTGAGTCAGTGGTGAGGAAGGCGAATGCCATGTTAGCATTCATTTCAAAAGGTCTAGAATACAGGTGCAGGGATGTGATGCTGAGGCTTTATAAGGCACTGGTGAGGCCTCACCTTGAGTATTGTGAACAGTTTTGGGTTCCTCATCTAATAAAAGATATGCTGGCATGGGAGAGGGTTCAGAGGCAGTTGACCAGGAATAAAAGGGTTATCATACGAGGAATGTTTGATGGCTCTGGGTCTGTACTCACTGGAATTTAGAAGGCTAAGGGGGTCTCACTGAAACCTTTTGAGTGTTGAAAGGTCTAGATAGAGTAGATGTGGAAAGGATGTTTCCCATGGTGGGGGAGTCTAGGACAAGGTGGCACAGGATCAGGATTGAGGGGCATCCATTTAAAACATGTGGGGAAATTTCTTTAGCCAGAGGATCGTGAATTTGTGGGATTTGTTGCCACAGGCATCTGAGGTGGCCGGGTCATTGGGTGTATTTAAGGAAGAGGTTGATAGCTTCTTGACTGGGCATGGCATCAAAGGTTACAGGAAGCCGGGGAGTGGGGTTAAGGGGAGAAAAGGATCAGCCATGATTGAACAGTGGGGCAGACTCAATGGGACACTCTCCTCTCCTATCAAATTCCTTCCTATCCAGCCCTTGACCTTTCCCACCCACCTGGCTTCACCTATCACCTTCCAGCTCGCCTCTTTCCCTCCCCACAATGTTTTAATTCTGGCGTCTTCCCCTTCTTTCTCAGTCCCGAAGCAGGGTTTCGGCTCGAAACATCGACTGTTTATTCATTTCCAATGCTGCATGACCTGCTGAGTTCCTTTAGCGTTTAGCCTGTGTAGCAATTAAAATCATCCTTTGATTACGCTAGATGAGCACGCCTGATACTCGTGTTTAAGTGAGGCTCTGGTACCAGTTACGCCTTCGTTGCAGCTGTGGACTCCAGCCCACTGAAGGCCCCAAGTTTATTTTTCTCCCCCAGAGATACGGCACAGAACAGGCCTTTCCAGCCCAACGAGTCACACTGCCCAGCAACCCACCTATTTAACTCTAACCTAACCACAGGACAATTTGCAATGACCAATTAACCTACTAACTGGCACATCTCTAGACCGTAGGAGCCCGGAGCACCCAGAGGAAACCTACATAGTCACTGGGAAAACATGCAAATTTCTTACAGATGACGCTGGAACTGAACTCCGAACTCCGGAACAGCCCAAACTGTAACGGCATCGTGCTAATGCTACACCACCTTGGCGTCCATAAATAATTGGCAGTGCTGTAACCGGGGAATGAACCACAGACCTGGCCGTCTGATGTTGAGGAAATGGTGCATGCAAACCGTGGCAGATGTTGTGCATAGCTGTTCGAGTTCAGTGGTTCTCTTGTCTGTGCCTGCAGGTGTATGGCCGATGCACGGTTGGAACTGTTCCCAGAAGGGCTCTTGCCCTACCAGGCAGGCTTGGTTTATGACCTCGCTTATTCCTCACTCGAAGCAACAGTGCCAAGGAAAACACCTCCACTCTGCACTGCAACGATCCCAACTGAACACGCTGGCAGCAACTTTTAACGGCTCCCTCTAAGCACTGCCACATATGCAGAACAGAGTGGAACTGGGACTGATCAAAATTAGACAGTTGTATTGGCTGGAAAAAATCAACTGAAGTGAAATGTGAACACAATCATCAGATTAAAGAGGAGGAGCTGGAAAACCAAGTTGAGTCCTTGCTCTTGACTTCTCGACCTTCCCCCACCAATCCCGTTCACCGCCACTTAATTAACATTCTTACTGCTTGCAAGTTCAAAGTAAGTTTATGACCAAAGTACGTACATTTTCTTGAGGGCATTCATAGTAGAACAAAGAACTACAAAGAATCAGTAAAAAACTACATACACACAAAGACTGACAAACAACCAATGTGCAAAAGACGACAAAATGGGCAAACAAAATAAATAAATAATACTGAGAACAGCAGAGTCTTTGAAAGTGAGTTTGAACTAACTGCACAACCTGGTGTTGAGGTGAGTGAAGTTATCCACGTTATTTCAGGATCCTGATGATTGGAGGGTTACAACTGTTCCTGAACCTCCTTCCCAAATGGCAGCAATGAGAAGAGAGCATGGTCTGGATGGTGAGAGTTCTTGATGGTGGAATCTGCTTTCCTGTGGCAGCTTTTCTTGTAAATGTGCTCAGTGGTATGGAGGGCTTCTCCTGTGATGGACTGGGCTCTATGCACCACTTTTAATCACCGTCCAGTTCTGTTTCTCTCCAAACACCACTCCAATCTCTAACAAAACTCTATTGATGCCTCCATTTCAAAAATAGCTCCTGCTCCACCAACATCAGCAGCCAGTCTGTCCTCTCCAGTCCTTGTCCCTTCTCCAAGCTTCTCAGAATTTCTGTGTCATCTCCTTCCAGCTCAGAATTCGCTGTTCCTAACGCTGATCCGGGATAATCCCTTTAGATGTGACCATTGCCAAGCTCAAATCACGGACAGTACCCTGGTTGGAACCTAGAGACTCGTTTTTAAAGAATCGACACATCATGTTCTCAGTACTTTTTTTAACTTTTCAAAATTTGTATTCTTCCGTAGGTTTAGAAAAAATTATTAACCTTCAACCATCAGGCTCCTGATAACTTCACTCACTTCAACCCTGAGCTAATTCTACAACCTATGAACTCACTTTCAAGGACTGTACAACTCATGTTTTCAGTATTATTATTTATTTATTTATTTGCATAATTTGTCATCTTTTACACACAAGTCATTTGTCAGTGTTGGTTTGTGTACAGTTTTTCATAAATCCTATCGTATTTCTTTATTTTCCTTTAAATGCCTGCAAGAAAATGAATCTCTGGTTAGTATATTGTGCCACATACATACTTTGATTATAAATTTACCTTAACTTTGATGTGGCACACTTATTAAATGCAGGCACAGTAACTACACCCCACTCAGTTGGCACCCATCACTTCCCTGTCCATCCGCCATCAATGACTCAGAAGACTTGCTCTTGATCACTAACACAAGTTGTGACATCACATACACAGACAGGAACAGTGTGTACACTGGGGTCATGAAATTCTGTCCCTTCACCATGTTCCTCTAGACTCCACCATCACCTCTCTGCTGCCAAATGTCTGATATCAATTTACGGGGGAAAAAAAACTGTCACAGGTTTGGGCCCCTGCCATGAACCTTGCTAATTTCCCACTGATCTCATCTATCTCTTTGACCTCTTAATGAATCCAGCTGTTTGAACCTCAGTTTCCTCTTGGATCCAGAGGTCAGCTCCAAGCTCTGCATTCTGCCTGTTATCATAGTCATATTCCCAACCCAATCCACCCACCACCTCCTCTGACTCACGCCTTCATTGACTCTGGATGTTCCCAGTAATGGTCATGTTATCTTCCTGGCTGTCATAAGGCGGGCATTGAGAACAGACCCAAATGCAAGACACAGACACTGAAGTACAAGGAATAGGACTAGGTGTGTCAAGAAAGCAAGGGGAGTGGGGAAGAAATGACACTGGACAAGACACAGGCCCTGGACGAGACTAGGAGACAGGGCCTGGGCTAGGACTAGACTGGGAAAGCAGGACCTGGATGAGGAACTTGGAACCTGGACAAGGACTCCGAGCCAGAGGCTGGAACTGGGTCTTGACTCGGGCTCGGACTCCAGATCTAGACAAGGACAAGACATGGCAAGGCAACAGGACTGGACATGGGGGCAGGACACAGGACTCCCAGGCTGGACACAGACATGAAGCTCAGACTCAAGACTTGGGGGACTGGATCACAGAACCAGGACCCCTCCTTGGGAACAGGACATAGGGCTAGGACTCATACACAGAAAGCTGAACACGGCAAGACAGTTCCAAACACTGTCAAACAGCCAGACCTACCTAGCAAAGGCGTGGACACAAAAAGCCAGTTCCAAACAACAAATGGCAGTTCCTTACTCCAGCCAAGGGCTACAGAAAGAAGGGGAAGGGCATGGAACAGTCTAGCCTCAGGTTAACAGCAAAGACAGCCTGACTTACCTCACAGAAGCAAGGACAGGAAACTGACAAGACAAACCAGCACCCACCCTCAAACCCAGGGCCACGTATATTCCAGCCGCAGTAAGAGAATCAGATGCCTGTGATTAAGCCCAACTAAAACAAGGGACAGCCAGAAGACCCGGAGTCCGGAGTCCACAGACCACACTTGGAATATTGCATTCGGTTCTGGCCACCTCATTATAGGAAAAATGTGGAAGCTTTAGAGAGAACGCAGAGGGCATTTACTAGGATGCCTGGATTGGAGAGTGTGTCTTATGAGGATATGTTGAGTGAGTTAGGGCTTTTCTCTTTGGAGTGGGGGCAAGGGGGTGAGAGGTGACTTGACAGAGGTGTACAAGATAATAAGAGGCTTCCCAGAGTGCAAATGGCTAAGATGAGAAGGCATATCTTTAAGGTGATTGGAGGAAAGTATAAGGGGATGTCAGAAGTAAGTTACTTCCACAGAGAGTGGTGGGTGACAATAGACAATAGAGAGTAGGTGCAGGAGTAGGCCATTCGGCCTAGCCAGCACTGTGATCATGACTGGTCATACACAATCAGTACCCCGTTCCCGCCCTCTCCCCATATCCCCTGACCCCGCTATCTAGAAGAGCCCTATCTAACTCAATAGTGTGTGGTTCTTGCTGCCAGGATTAGTGGTAGAGACAGATACATTAGAGACATTTAAGACCATAGATGATAGAAAAATGGAGGGTTGTGTGCGAGGGAAGGTGATCATAGGGTAGGTTAAAAGGTTAGCACAACATTATGGGCAGAAGGGCCTGTACTGAGCTGTAATATTCTATGTTCTATCCCATTAATCATCTAAAAAGTACAGTAATGAATAGCTACAAACCCATGGACAAGTTCACCAATGACACATGCATGTATAAACAAGATTCGAGTGTGCATTATTGAGCAAAATTAGAGAAAACAGTATTATTGAACAAAATCAGAATATACAATATAATTGAACAAATTAGGAGTGCACAGACTTATGGAACAATAGATGGCACAAGGTTTCTGAAGTCAATATTCCAGCCTGGGTTAAAGTCTGGTGCATAGACAAAAAACGGAGATGATGAATTAATAGATCTTTATTGAAGTGGGACCAGATAAGGATGTTGGGGAGTGGTGTGGGGGAGTCAGCTGCTCACAACCTCTATCGGCGATTTGGATGAAGAATCAGTAGAATGGTGAGGAAACTGCCCCTCGTGAGTAGTGTGTGGTAGAATCCCAGGGGAGTTGAAGAGAATGTGTGGAGAAATACCATAGTATTAGTGTGGATGGGATGGATGGGTGCTTTACGGTTGTCACAGTCCTGATGCTGAACAGTAGTACAGAGGTTAGTATAACACTATTACGGTGTCTGCAGTTCAATACCCACCACTGTCTGTAAGGCGTTACATGTTCCAAGAGATGTCAGGGTTAGGGTTAGTAAGTTGTGGGCATGCTGTGTTGCCAACACAAGTAGCAAAGGACTTCTGGAGAAATTCAGATATCATATTCAGATCTATTTATCACATGGATATTGAAACATGCAGTGAAATGGGTCATCTCTGTGAACAACCAAGACAGCCTAGGGATGTGCTGGGGACAGCCTGCAGATGTTGCCACGCTTTCCAGCACCAACGTCCAGCAGCATGCCGTATTACTCGACAAAACTACGGGAAAACAAGCCCCTTTCTCCCTCCCTCATTCCATCCCAAAGCTAGGTGGCTGTATGGGTTATAGTGAGGGGCTTCGGGGGGGGGGGGTATAGAGATAGGTTAAGTGAAAGAGCAATGATATGACTTGTGGATGGAAAAATTACAATTCCTCAACTTTGCGACAAACTACAGAGAGGCAGAGGACATGTAGATGCTATGAGACTGAAAGTGGAATCTGGGGTTCTTTGTAAATGATCATGAAATGTTAGTGAGTTTAGCAGACAATAGGAAAATAAATGTTACGTTGGCCTTTATTGTAAAAGGTTTTGAGTACAAAAGTAGGGATATCTTTCCCCCATTATATAGACCCTCAGTGAGACAATATCCAGGATCCCGTGTATTGGTCTTGTATTCCTACTTAAGGAGGGGAGCAATTGTGATAGAGAGGTTCACTGGGTTGATTACTGGGTGGTGAATGTCAAGAGATTAAGTTGGCTGAATTTATGCCCTGAAGTTCAGGCAGGAAGTCCTGTAAATCCTCAATGGGTCAGGCAGCATCTGTGGGGAAAGAAACAGAGTTAACGTTCAGGTCGACGGGCTCTCAGCCTCGGCAGTGTAGCAGTTAGAGTGATAATATTACAGCTTGGGGCATCGCAGTTTGGAGTTCAGTGCTGGTGCAGTCTGTAAGAAATCTGTACATCCTTCCCGGGAGAAGAATCATATGACATGAAATTTGATGATATGCGGCAACAGTACATTGAAAGAGGGAAAATAACTAGTGAGGTAGTGTTCATGGGTTCAATGTCCATTTAGAAATCCGATGGCAGAGGGGAAGAGGTTATTCCTGAATTATTGAGTGCGTGTCTTCCTTCTCCCTGATGATGCGAATGATGATGATGGCAATGAGAAGAAGACATCTCCTCGGTGATAGGGGATCGTAATAATGAATGTCACCTTTTTTCACGCATTGCTCCTTGAGGTTGTCCTGGATATTATAGGGGATAGTGCCCATGATGGAGCTGACTGCTTTACAAATCTCTGCAGTTTATTTCGATCCTGTGCAATGCCCCCACCCCAATACCAGACGGTGATGCAACCAATTAACATGCTCTCCACGGTACATCTGTAAAAATCTCCGAGTGTCTTTGGTGACACACAAAATCTCCTCAAACGCCTAATGAAATATGGCCGCTGGAGTGCCTTCTTTAGAACTGCATCGGCATGTTGGGCCTAGGACCTTATTCACCCTAAGTTTCTTCCAAGTGCTCCTGTTTCCTTCCAAATTCCAAAGAATGCTAGTAGGTTAATTGGGCATTGTAAATTGTCCTGTGATTAGGCTAGGGTTTAATAGGTAGGTTGTTGGGCCGGAAGGGCCTGTTCTGCACAGTATCCCCAAACAAAGTAAATAATATCTGCACTTGCTAAACTGGTCAAAGGTTGGAAGAAGCAACTGATTGTCACCAGCTTGGGTAGTTATAGATCGCCCAGAGGAAACCCATGCGCTCACGGGAAGAAAGTACAAAGTTCTTACAGATGACGCTGGAATTGAACTCCGAACTCTGATGCCCCAGGCTGTAATAGCGTTGCGCAAACTGCTACGCAATCGTGCCTTGAGATGGTGGCATCCGCCATGAGGAACGCCCAGCATCCAGGACTTGTCCTTTCTCATTAACACCATTGGGGGGAGGTACGGGAATTCCAGGGTGCACACTCAACCTTTTAGGAAAGAAGAGCAGCTTCTTCCCCTCACCTCTGCCACCAGGTTTTTGAAAGGTCAATGAACACTGCCTCACGATTTTGCTCTCTTTCTGCAATATTTATTTATTTTTTATATATTGCAGACGAGAAAATCTGCAGATGCTGGAAATCCGAGCAACACACACAAAATGCTGGAGGAACTCAGCAGGCCAGGCAGCATTTTGTGTGTGTGCAATGTACTGCTGCCTCAAAGCAAACAATTTCACAGCATAGGCCAGTGATCATAACCCTGATTCTGATTCTAAAATGTTTTGGAATGTATGGATCTACTAATTTTTGAGCTGTTGAACTGTATTGTAATGCAAGCATCTAAGAGCAGAAGAAAACCCCTGCAGTTCTTAGTTTAACGGATGCAAAGACATACAGTCACAACCCAGTAACCCTTGAAAAGCCAGCAAGCAAGACGTTCGATTAAATTGTTACAATATTTACAGAATTCCCTGAGCCCTAAACCACTGGCAGTAGCTGAGAAATTTAGATTTTACAAAAGGAAACAGACTGAGTTGAAAGCATTTGTGAATACATTGCAGAACTGCGCAAACTTTCCCAGTACTGTGACTTTAGAGATGGACTTTCTGATGCATTAAGGGACAGGCTTGTATGAGGCATGTTTAGTCAGAGCACTCAGAAGAGGCTACTGTCCAAAAGTGATCTAACCTTAGCAGGGGCATTGACTATTGCAATATCGTCAGAGACGGCAGCAAAGGATGCAGCAGAACTACAGAAAGGTGGGTTAGAATGTGAAATGCCCAAAATGTCCCTGAATCATGCAAAAAGCCAAATATGTTATTGATGAGGCAAATCCTCATGAGGGAAATGGTTCAAGGAAAGAGTCACAGACAAAGTCACATTGAGAGAGAGTTCAAGGCAGACAAATAGCACGTCCGAGTGAAAAGTTTCAAACACAAAACAAAGCAACTGCCAAATGTAAAACAGAATCAGACAACACAGATTCTGACAAAGGTGAACTGTCATGCCTAGAACTGCATTGTATAACTGAAGCAGGTCAAAAAATCATCTTGATCACAATAGACGTGTCTGGAGTAAAACTAAAAATGGAGCTGGATACAGGGTCAGCTTTGTCCATAATTCCAGAGGCTGGCTATAACAGATTGCTTTCTAAGATACCAGTAGAGAAGAGCAATGGACCAGGTCCTCCAAGAGATCAGAGGAACCCAATGTTCCCTTGATGAGCATCGTGACTGGCAAAAATAATGAAGAGTACCTCCAGAATCTTGGTAAAGTGCTTACCAAACTGAGTGAGTAGGTCTGCGCACACAGAAAGAGAAATGTTAACGACATATTGTGGACGTGTCATTGACGACCATGGCTTACATGAGTCACAAGAGCAGACTGAAGCAGTGCTGCGAACACCCAAGCCGGAGAACGTGTCACAACTCAGGTCATACTTGGGCCTTGTAAATTACTACCACCGGTTTCTCCCAAACATTGCAACAGTGCTGAATCCATTGAACGCACTGTTACAGACAGGAGCAAAGAGGGAATGGTCAGAAAGATGTGAAAAGCAATCAAAGAAGCAAGAGATCAATAACAGCACGTGAATTGCTCTCCCATTATGACCAATCCTGCCTATCAGAATGGTGTGTGCTGTGTCGATCCAGCCTATCAGAATGGTGTGTGCTGTGTCGATCCAGCCTATCAGAATGGTGTGTGCTGTGTCGATCCAGCCTATCAGAATGGTGTGTGCTGTGTCGATCCAGCCTATCAGAATGGTGTGTGCTGTGTCGATCCAGCCTATCAGAATGGTGTGTGCTGTGTCGACTCTGCCTATCAGAATGGTGTGTGCTGTGTCGACTCTGCCTATCAGAATGGTGTGTGCTGTGTCGATCCAGCCTATCAGAATGGTGTGTGCTGTGTCGATCCAGCCTATCAGAATGGTGTGTGCTGTGTCGATCCAGCCTATCAGAATGGTGTGTGCTGTGTCGATCCAGCCTATCAGAATGGTGTGTGCTGTGTCGATCCAGCCTATCAAAATGGTGTGTGCTGTGTCGATCCTGCCTATCAGAATGGTGTGTGCTGTGTCGACTCTGCCTATCAGAATGGTGTGTGCTGTGTCGATCCTGCCTATCAGAATGGTGTGTGCTGTGTCGATCCTGCCTATCAGAATGGTGTGTGCTGTGTCGATCCAGCCTATCAGAATGGTGTGTGCTGTGTCGATCCTGCCTATCAGAATGGTGTGTGCTGTGGCCCCTAGGGCACTGGATCTGTTTTATCATATATTATGAAAGTTGGGTCTGAACGTCTGATTGTGTTCGCTTCAAGATCACTGACGAGCACAGAAAGCAACTACGGACAGATCGACCGAGAGGCCCTTAGTCTAGAATTTGGTATAAAGAAGTTCCACCACTACCTCGACAGACCACCAGCCTTTTGTGTCCATTTTCAATCCCAGGAAGGGAATTCCAGTGATGTCTACTAGTTGGTTACAACGCTGGGAGCCCATTCCTATGACAGAGTTCAAGGGGACCAAACAACACAGCAACAATGATTCCTTGTCACATCTTCCACTGTTGGCAACTGATAAAGGAAAGTCTTCATACTGTGACCCAGCGGAAGTGTTCCACACCGCATTGGTGGACCAGTTGCCGGTAACAAATTCAGAAATACAAGGAGAGACAAGGAATAACCCAACATTCTCAGTAAGATGAGACCAGCTGTCGGTATGTCAAAGAACACTGATGTGTGGATCTCGTGTTGTGGCTCCCTCTAAACTGCACACCAGAGCGTTAGAAAATCTGTGTGAAGGACACGTGGGTACAGTCAAGATCAAGAGTCTCACCTGGCGCTACGTGTGGTGGCCGAGAATAGATAAACAGATTGAAAAATTGGCCAAAAGCTGTTCGGAATGCCAAGAAGTTCTTAATGCACCTGCAAAGGCACCCATGGGAGAGGCTGTTGTCACAATGGCAAACAGTACGTATTGACATGAGATCCACACATGAGCATTCTTTGACGTACTGATAGTTGGTCTCATCTTGCTGAGAACTCTGAAAACACAGGGTTACCATGAGCTGGCCAGACCTCGCGTTGTGATCTCACAGACTTTTGACAATGTCGCATCATTCCTTGTTTCCCTTTCCCAGTTGGCGGGAACAAATTTTGGAATCTGTACCCGCCAACTGGTCCAGCAATGTGTATCGGAACTCTGTTCATGTGACAACAAATCAAGCACCTGCAGTGCTGTCCGTGAACTGGAATCTGAGATCTCACACAGACCTTCTGAAACCAGATCTATGGAGGGAAGTGCGGAATAAGCAGTTCGGCCAGTTGCTAAATAAAGCAGCAAGGAGCTTCGAGATTGGACAGGAAGTCCTTGCGCGTGATTACCAAGAAGACAAGTGGACACCCAGTAGGAAGCTACAAGAACTGGACCACTGACGTACACAGTAGATGTTGGAGATCAGACGTGGAGACGTCTCGTGGTCCAGATACTGGATGCTCAACGAAAGAACAGAGCTGAGTCAATTACATCCAACAAGACGGACACATTACCGTACCGGACTTACCTCTCAGTTATGATGTCTCTGACAGCAACGTGTGTTTTAGACAAGACACCTACCAAACCTGATGCCACTCCACAGGTCCAGAGGCGGAACAAGGACATTATCGCTGACAAGACACCTACCAAACCTGATGCCACTCCACAGGTCCAGAGGCGGAACAAGGACATTATCGCTGACAAGACACCTACCAAACCTGATGCCACTCCACAGGTCCAGAGGCGGAACAAGGACATTATCGCTGACAAGACACCTACCAAACCTGATGCCACTCCACAGGTCCAGAGGCATTATCCTGAAAGAAACAGAGCGCCACCAAAAGACTGCACCTTTAGAACTGCAAAGTTAGTTATGGACTGCTATTGAGAAAGCGTGTTTATTTGGAATATGGGTTTATGAAAGGGAAATTGAATGTTTTGTACATGTACAGTTTTATGTCGCATTAATCTAAAGGGGCACGAAGTGTAACGTATGGATCTATTTCTTATAGAGCAATGACCCCCCCCACACTACGTATTGATCTGTTGTCTATACATGTTCTCTCTGTCTCATTGCAATGTGAATACACCAGTTAAAGACATCTCTTGTGTGTGTGTGTGTGTGTGTGTGTGTGTGTGTGTTTATTTAATTGATATGTACTTGTGCACAGACACAACAGTTGTGATAGGATCTGCTTCCAAAACCAGTTTGCACAGTACTGTGCAAAAGTCTTAGGCACAGATACCTCAGACATTTGCACTCTGCTGTGGTAATTTTATGTATTGCGCTGTACTACCCCGCCTCCTGTCCCACATCCCTCCCGCGGCACTCCACGCTCACAATTCGCAACATCCTTCGCTCCCGTCAGATTTACGAACTTGCTCTCCGCTCCCCGTTGACAAATACAGTCCTGTGCAAGTGTCTTAGGCATCCTAGCTATCTATATACAGTATGCCTAGGACTTCTGCACAGTAACGTACGTGCCCATAACCTGCTGCCAAGGGTTGTGGTGGACACAGAAAAGACAACAGCAGCATCTAAGAGGCACTGAGACAGGCAATGAACGTGCAGAGAATGGAGCAACATGGATCAAATGCAGACAGATACACTCAGTGACCACTTTATTATGTACCTCCTGTACCTAATAAAGGGACCACTGGGTGTATGTTCATGGTCTTCTGCTGCTGTAGTCCATCCACTTCAAGGGTCAACATGTTGTGTGTTCAGAGATGCTCTTCTGCACACCACTGGTTATTTGAGTTACTGTCAGCATCCTACCATCTTGAACCAGTCAGGCCCTTCACCTCTGACCTCTGTCATTAACAAGACATTTTCACCCACAAATCTGCTGCTCACTGGGTTTTTTTCGGTTTTTCACACCATTCTCTGTAAACTCCACAGGCCGTTGTGTGTGTAAATGCCAGGAGATCAGCAGTTCCTGAGATACTCAAACCACCCCATCTGGCACCAACAACCATTCCATGCAAGCTGCTGCCACGTAATTGTTTGATTAGATATTGGCATTAACGAGCTGGGGTACCGGTGTACCTAATAAAGTGGCCACAGAGCGTAGGTCTTGTTAATTTAGCATCAAGAGTGGTATGGACATACAAGGTTCATGAGCCTGTTCAATGGAATGCATTCGAACCACCTCAGGTAGTGCTTTCCAGTGTCCATCTATCCTCTGTACCTGTGAAAAACAGATGCAGACGCAGGAGCAGAATTAGGCCATTCAGCCCATCAAGTCTGCTCTGCCATTCCATCATGGCTAATTGCTTATACCTGTCAATCCAATTCTCCTGATTCTCCCCGTAATCTTTGACACCCCTACTAATCATGAACCTATCAACCTCCGCTTTAGTTGTAACCAATGACCTGGCCGCCACAGCTGTTTGTAGCAATGAATTCCACAGACTCACCACCCGCTGGCTAAAGAAATTTCCCCCCGGCTCTTTTCTAAAGGTCCATCTTTGTATTCTGAGTCTGAGATTGTCAGGATCTTTCCAAGTGGTCATTCCAAGTCCTAGCAGAAAGATAACATATGTCACATGTACATTGAAACATCAGTGCATCATTTGCATCAACGAGCATCAATCTGAGGCTGCACTGGGGGCAGTCTGCAAGTGTTGCCACGCTTCCAGCGCTAACGTGGCATTCCCACGAGTCACTAACCTTTACGCATCTTGGATCTCTTGAGTGTGCCCTCAAGAAAATGATTCTGAGGGTGGAACATATGTACGGTGAGATATATGTACCTGGATAATAAATTTACTTTGAACTTTGGAATGTGGGAGGAAACCGGAGGACTTGGGGAAACGTGGCCATGGGGAGAACGTACAAGCTCCTTACAGGCAGCGGTGGAAATTGAACCCCGCTGGGTGATCACTGGCGTTGTGAAGTGTTGCGCTAACTGCTATGTTAATGTGCTGGCGAGGGTGCAGGGGTTGGAGGGGTTTGGTGAATGGAGACACCTTCAGTTGTGCTCTCTGGGTGATGTCCATGTTACGCTCAGGCTAGCAAAGTGTGGCAGATTAGCAGCCTGAAGGATCACAGTGATCTGACTGGCGTTTTGGTGACAGTTCACCGCTCCAATCCTCCAAGAGAACCAGTACCTTGTCGTGGTTTGGAGGCCTCAAAGACCCAGAGAGCTGCGTTGGCTGGAGTCAGGGCCCAGTGCTTTGACTCTTGGTGGAGTCACCCATGCCAACAGGTCAAAGTGCAGAGGGCAGAGTAAGAGTGTTCCACTGGTCCTCAAGGATCTGGGGTTCTGCTCAGGACTAACACCCTAACGATTCTTTTTAAGAATCCTTCTGCATCTGAGTGCAATGGTCTCCCGAGTCTCCACCCTGGACTTGTGTGACTGACAGTGGTGAAAACCGAGAGGAAGCTACTGACATGATGAAAGAAGCCCTCAGATGGAGGACCAGAGATGGAGGACCTTCATTGCTGCCCTAAACAGCAGCAGCATGATGGGCAGTAAGTAAATAAATGTTTGGTGTGACACACAGACAAAGGGGCATGTTGCTGTGCTCTACCCTCCTATATTCTGAGTTCTAACAAGTGGGCAAGACCCAGATGAGCCAACATGATCGGTAAAAGGGCAGTACTGTATTAGGCTTCCTTGACTGTCTACGATTGAGAGATTTACTCAGATTCTGCATGGAAGTGCCAATTTAATTCACGTAACACAAAGCTCAACCTCATTACTTTGTGTTCACAGGTACATCCCTGGATTTTAATTTAACAGCTATTTTAAGGGTATTCAGTGGAATACTTCACCGTTTCCTGGTTCACAGGTGACTGGAGCAACCCAACTTGCTCAAGAGAGAAAAAAAATAATTGAGGTTCAGTAAAATTTAGTGCTTGGTATTCAGTTCTGTGCCCTAGTTTGCCGCTGCAGTGGAGATTTAAGAATTGAATAATATATAGTTTCAAAGCTTTCATTAGTCATACTCTCCAAGTAATGGCTTGCAAACTGCCAGGCATGTGAAACTTCGGGCTGGTAATTTAATCTGGTAATTAGGTGCTGCCTGATGTTTGGTTTGTTGGAGTGAAGCCGTGTGCATGCTGTGCACATGTACGCCCCAATCCTGAGGACTGGGACTGACACACGTGAGATGGAGATTTTTTCGGGGTTTGGGGCATGCTGGACAAAGGCGACTCGCTCTGGACAAGTGCATGGGATTTATCCAAAGACAGGTGCACTGACCCGATAGCCTCTCTCAGGTGCCACTTACACTTTATGGGACATTTATTACGAGGACTTGCCTTTCTTGAAGCACCTGCATGCAATAAAAAAATACATGTGTGAGGGCTTTTTAGGGAAATTAATGGTACCTCTCAAGGGACGCATATTTCGAAAGATGTTTATTAAAGTTGAAGTGGTCCCAGGGTTAAAAAGAAAATTAACGTATTGACAGAAGAGATTTTTGTCCTTTCTACTGACCAAAATTTAAATTAACCCACAACATTCCAGTTCCACATGCCTTTCCGCGGCTGGAAAGGCAGTAACCTGGGCCTCATTAAGCCTACATTACAATATTTATAATGTCTAATAGGATTAACGCATATAAATGTTCAATGTAACCACTATTTCCACTTTAAATTAAGCTTTTGGTTTAGTTAAATTTGCCAGTCTCAATCCTTTCTCGGTTCAGCTGACAGCATAACTTCACAGAAAGAGTTAAGAAAGCATTGCATTAACTGGTACCATTAATACAAGCCCAGCAATAAGCCCAGGTGGACTGTGTTAATAACTTTGTTTAAATGATTCCTTTCCTTTGAGAAGCAGAAACCATCTATTAATGCATTCATTAGAGTTTATGGCAAGGTTCTGTTTTTCTCCCATTGACAATAACCAGGCATTGTCAAACTGAACTAATTCACCCCATCTGTCTCCACCACACTAAAATAGCAAGTGTTCAGTTCGCCAGCGATTCCTTCACATCTCTCCAGCCTTCCCTTTAATTACAGTATGACTGTCTTCTTCTGAAGATCTCTTTGATGTGCAGGCTTTTGCTTCTTGTTAGCCATTACCATTTACAGCCCAGAGTCCTCTCTGGTTGCCCCCATTAACGATATCCTTTCTATCGGGCCACATTTTTCCCAATCAAAGTTCTCCATTGTTAACAATAACCGTGGCTATGCAAATACCTATCATGCCCACATGATATTTTGGGAGGTGTTCTGTTTTCAAGTCTGCCAATGATTGTCGTAATCAGCTTAATACGGAATTTCTCACCCCTTGCAATAAAATAAAGGCTCGATTTTCTTTTAACCAGCTGGATTTGAACGCAATTTTAGAAGCAAATTAATTAGAATTGCTTTTGGTATTCAGTAACATCTCAGCTTAGGATCTGATGCTGGAACATCATCTGCATCAGCGGTTCCCAACCCTTTTTATGCCACCATTAACCAAAGGATCCATGGACCCCCAGTTGGGAACCCCTGATGTACACCCCCCACAGCATGAAAGAGCTAAAATATACAGGAACGTCATCCCATGAAAAGAAAAGAATTGCAACTCTTTACATACTAAAGTGCTTTTTAATATTTTTTTTAAATGTGCAACTGAAAAAGACTAGTTTACTCTCTTCCCTGAGCTGATTTATCACATCAGCAAAAGAAAGAAAAACTGTTAAAAGATTAAGGTCAACATAATAAATTGTGTGTTTTATCTCCACAGGATATGCTTTGGCACAAGGCATGATAACACACATCTTACAGTTCATTATTTGCTCCTCAAGTGGCTATAAACTTTGAAAAGAGAATGAGGGACTGCTCGCTGCCACACATAAATCTTTGTAACTAGTAAATGTATGTCAATATTATAAACTTGCTCTTTCAGATATTTCTCTGTTAATTCTTAAATGTTTAAAATTTAAAAGAAACCCTTGCTGTACAGTGCGCAGTACAGTAGCAACCCAACACTTTGTATGGTTATGTTTTGGAGACAGGGAGTGGGGTTGAACTGTCACAGGGAGCATGTTTTGATTAGCCAGTTCAGACTACCAAGTCCAGCAAACGGACAGATTTCATGAAATCCGATTCCACTTGCCTTAGAGACCAGAAGTTGTAAGTGACACTCCTTTGAAACAGGGCCACCATTTCAGCCCACTATAAGTTCCGTATGGTGTGTTAATAAATGCCCAATGTGTTTTTTTTTAATTGTTTTAGACCAGAAGCCCACAAAACATAGGAGCAGAACTGGGCTATTCGGCCCATCGAGTCTGCTTTGCCATTCCATCATGGCAGAATTATTATCCCCCTCAACTCCATTCTCCTTCCTTCTCCCCATGACCTTTGACGCCCTTTATGATCAAGAATCTATTGACCTTTGCTTTAAATATCAAGTCAAGTCACTTTAATTGTCATTTTGACCATAACTGCTGGTACAGTGCATAGTAAAAATGAGACAATGTTTTTCAGGACCATGGTGTTACATGACACAGTACAAAAACTAGACTGAACTACGTAATAAAAAAACAACACAGAGAAAGCTACACTGGACTACAGACCTACACAGGACTGCATAAAGTGCACAAAAACAATGCAGGCATTACAATAAATAATAAACAGGACAATAGGGCAAGGTGTCAGTCCAGGCTTCGGGTATTGAGGAGACTGATAGCTTGGGGGAAGAAACTGTTACATAGTCTGGTTGTGAGAGCCCGAATACTTCGGAGCCTTTTCCCAGACGGCAGGAGGGAGAAGAGTTTGTATGAGGGGTGCATGGGGTCCTTCATAATGCTGTTTCCTTTGCGGATGCAGTGTGTAGTGTAAATGTCCATGATGGCAGGAAGAGAGACCCCGATGATCTTCTCAGCTGACCTCACTATCCGCTGCAGGGTCTTGTGATCTGAGACGGTGCAATTTCCGAACCAGGCAGTGATGCAGCTGCTCAGGATAACTTGAGCTCCACAGCCAACGGTGGCAATGAATTCACAGATTCATCACCCTCAGCCTAAGGAAATTCCTCCTCATCTGTTCGAAAGGGATGTGTCCTTGTATTGTAAGGCTGCGCACTCTGGTCCTGGACTCTCCCACTCTAGGAAGAGTTTTCTTTCTACATCTGCTCTATCTAGGCTTTTCAATACTCAGTAGTCTTCAATGAGGTGTCCCCCTCCCATTCTTCCACCATGGACGTTGTCTCCAGTTTTGGGACCCATGCTTATGGTAAGATAAGAAGAACATTTCTCATTTGCGTGACTTTCCACTGTGTGAGAATCTAAAAGGAGGTGACAGGGTTATAAAATTATGGAAATTAAAACTGAGGCGGTTAGAACTTCTCCTTGCAGAAGGTGGTGAACCCCATAATCTTCTCCCCGAGGAGTTTGTGGGAGATGAATTATTGATGGGAACCTAAAGTACAAAGCAGAAGTAGATAAATTTGTGAAAGATTAGGCAATAGTCATTGTGTATATTTAAAGCAGAGGCTGATAAGTTCTTAATTAGTAAGGATACCACAAGGCTCGAGAAGGAACAAGAAGATAAGTACCCGGATGGGAAGGGTAATGATGACTGTTGTGCAGGTGTAAGTCAATGGGACGAGGCAGAGTCACAGTCCAGCATGGACTGGATGAGCCAAATGGCCTGTACAGTAATGCACTATTCTCTATGTCTTATGGTCTAATTTGAGGCTATAGGGAGCTGCCAGGGGAAAGGGGACGAGCTCAGGAACAGGTCAGCCATGATCAATGAGTCACCGCATGGAATCAGGCCTTTCAGCCCATCAAGTCTGCAACAGCCATCAGCCCTAAGGTAATCCCACTTTTTACATTTTCCCCTTTTCCCAGCAACTGCTCCAGATTCTACTGCTCATCTATTCACTAGGGGCAATTAACCTATCAACTGACAGGTGGGGCAGTCATAGTGGGCAGAATGGCTGACTCCTGTTCTGATTTCCTTATAGAACAACAGAATGGCAGGGCATAGGAGTAGGCCCTTAGACCCACGATGTTGTTGCCGGACACAATGGCTGCAATGTTGGCATTCATTTCTAGAGGTATAGAGTATAAGAGCAGGAATGTGATGTTGAGGCTCTATAAATCACTCGTGAGACCACACTTGGAGTATTGTGTGCAGTTTTGGGCTCTTTATTTGAGAAAGGATATACTGACATTGGAGAGGGTGCAGAGAAGATTCATGAGAATGATTCCAGGAATGAAAGGGTTACCATATGAGGAACGTCTGGCAGCTCTTGGGCTGTATTCCCCGGAGTTCAGGAGAATGAGGAGGGACTTCATCGGAGCATCCCAAGTGTTAAAAGGCCTGAACAGATTAGATATGGCAAAGTTATCACCATGGTAGGGGAGTCTAGAACAAGAGGGCACGACTTCAGGATTGAAGGACGTCCATTTAGAACAGAGATGTGGAGAAATTACTTTAGTCAGAGGGTGGTAAATCTGTGGAATTTGTTGCCACGAGCAGCTGTGGAGGCCAAATCATTGGGTGTATTGAAGGCAGAGATGGATAGATTCTTGATTAGCCAGGGCATCAAAGGATATGGGGAGAAAGCAGGGGAGTGGGGATGACTGGAAGAATTGGATCAGCCCATGATTGAATGGCGGAGCAGACTCAATGGGCCAAATGGCCTACTTCTGCTCCTATATCTTACGGTCTTATAGCTGTATGTGATCCAAAAAAAACCCAGTCTCTGCATATTCATTAATCTATCATACACCCTCTTAAATCCTACTATTCCATCTGCTTTCACCACCCACCCCCCACCCCCGGCAGCTTATTCCAGGCACCCACCTCTCTATGTAAGAAACATACCCTGCACACCTCCTTTAAACATTCCCCCTCTCACCTTTGGGTGGTGGGGTGGAGATATGTCTCTACCAAAGGAGGTGTAAGGTGCTCCTTCCCTCCGCTAGCCTGCAGGTCACCCTTGGGCAGGGTGTAGAACCTGCTTAGTGCCCCCCCGCCGGATCAGGGTCACATGAAGACATGGGAGCCGGTGGTGGATGGTCACATGAGCATCACAAGTCCTGGTTATGTGACCACTGACACCGGGCAGACAACCTCTGAAGGGTATTGATAATATCTGGGGTCACCCGTCTTGTAAAGACACTGCCCAGAAGAAGGCAATGGCAAACCACTTCTGTAGAAAAAATTTGCCAAGAACAATAGTGGTCATGGAAAGACCGTGATCACCCATGTCATAGAGCAGGGCGCGTAATGAACTAACAAACCTCCCACCTTAAATGCACCTACTCTAGTAACTGGGATTTCTACCCTGGGACAAAAAAAATAAATTCTGAGTGTCTGGAACAGATTCTGACTATCCATTCTATTTTCTTGGAACAAGAGCAGAAGAATGTTATCAAAGTGTTTCCAGTGACAGGGACATTAAATACAAAGATGAATTAAATTGTTGTCCTTGGGAGATGGAAAATTGTAGGGGAATCTGACAGAGATATTTTAAATTGTGAAGGAGAAAGACAGAGAGAAGCAAATCCCATTGAATTGGGGGATGTACATTTAATGGCCACTTCATAAAGTGGCCACGGAGTGTGTGTTTGTGGTTTTCTGCTGCTGTAGCCCATCCACTTCTGCATTCAGAGGTGTTCTTCTGCACACCACTGTTGTAACCCATGGCTATTTGAGTTATTGTCGCCTTCTGTCAGCTTGAACCGGTTTACCCATCCTCCTCTGAACTCTTCAAGGCATTTTCATCCAAAGAATTGCCGGTCACTCTTGTGTTTGTTTTTCACACCACTCTCTGTAAACTACAGAGTCTGTTGTGCGTGAAAATCCCAGGAGATCAGCAGTTTCTGAGATACTCAAACCACCCCATCTGGCACCAACAACCATTCCACGGTCAAAGTCGCTTAGATCACATTTCTTCCCCATTCTGATGTTTGGTCAGAACAACAACTGAACCTCTTGACCATGACTGCATGCTTTTATGTATTGAGCTGCTGCTAAATGATTGGCTGATTATATATTTGTATTAATGAACAGGTGTACTGGTGTACCTAATAAAGTGGCCTCACAGTGCAGAATGAAGGTGACAATAGACTTGAAAAAAGACATTTATTGGCCCTGCTCAGGGCCAAGAATGGGAGTGAAGGAGGCAGATTCAATTAAAGGGTTCAAGGGGAGCCATACTGTGGCAAAAGACCAGGGGAGTGACACCAGCTGGATTGCTCTTAAGATTCAGTTTATTGTCATTTATAAACCACAAATACAATGCAGTTAAAAAATGAGACAACGTTCTCCGGAATGATATCACGAAAAAGCACAAAACAGATCACACAAGAAAAACCACATAACGTTTGGTAATCCCCAATCCAGAGTCCAGAGAGGCTGCTGCGTATCGATATCGCGCTACCGTCTTAGCATGTTCCCCGGAAAGGAACTACAAACCCATCAGACAAAACTAAAGCTCCAAGACCTACACAAAACCACATAGTTACATATAGTTAGAGTTAACATATAGTTTCAACAGTGCAGACAATACCATAATTGATAGAAGACTAACTGACAAAGACCACATAATTATAGCACATAGTTTCAACAGTGTAAAGCAATACAGTAATCTGACAAAGAGCAGTCCATGCACGGTTTAAAAGAAAGTCTCAAAAGTCCCGACAGCCCATCATCTCACGCAGATGGTAGAAGGAAGAAAAACTCTTCCTGCCCTGAACCTCCAGCGCCGCAGCTTGCCGATGCAGCACTTTGGGAGCTCCGACCACAGCCAACTCCGAGTTCGTCCGAAAACTTCGAGCCTCCAACCAGCCCTCCGACACCGAGCAGCATCTCTGCCGAGCGCTTCAACCCCGGCCGCCAAGCAACAGGCAAAGCCGAGGATTCGGGGCCTTCCTCCCGGAGATTTCTCCGATCGCACAGTGGTAGCGGCAGCGAAACAGGCATTTCAAAAGTCCCACCAGATGTTCCTCCGTCCTTCACATGTCCGTCTCCATCAAATCAGGATTGTACATGATATCCTACATGACAAATTACAGATATTCATTCCGAAGTGGCAGTTGCATGCTGCGTCATGCCGCCATCTTGCAGAGGGTATTTGTAATCTGTAATTTGTAACTAGAGCTAGTTCAGACTCGATGGGTCAAATGGCCTCCTTTCATGCTTTCATGTTTATTGCATGTTCAGATTCAGATTTAGTTATCACATGTACATTGAAACACACAGTGAAATGCATGGTTTGTGTTAACAACCAACACACCCAAGGGTGTGCTGGGGACAACCTGCAAGTGTCCCCACACAATCCGGCGCCAACATAGCATGCCCACAATACTCAACAGAACGACACAGAACATGGCAAAACACAGCACAGCAAGCGACAAAGCAACAACAGCAAAACAAGCCACATTCCTCTCTCCCGCCCACTCACAAACCCTCATACACAATCCTCTAACACAGACCATCTCCTTCAGCCTCCAGCATTCAGAGGACTTGTGGATTTGCAGACATTGTGCCATCGACTACCCAGCGGACATTCAGGCTTTGAGCTCTGGACTCTCTGATGATGACTGAGCCACAATCTCGCGATTCGCGTACCTAGGAGGTACAATAACATTTTGATGTACATGTGCTAAATAAATCTGAACTTGAATCTGTATCACAAAGTAATTTCCTGGGTAATTATTGGCCTGAGCATTCCAACTGCACAAAAGCTGAGATTCAAGATTAAAACTTGTTTGTCATGTGTACTTCAAAACATACAGTGAATGCACTGTATGCGTTAACAACCAACACAACAAACCCGCAAGTGTTGCCACAAGTTCTAGCGCCAACAAAGCATACCCATAATGTTCGGCAAAATAACAAACAACGTAACCAGGAGCAAGCAACATCAGCAAAAAGAACCCCTGCTCCTTCTTCCCAGACAAATTTCTTCAACCTCAGGGTAGGCCTCCAGCTCCAGCCTCCAATGGACACAGACTTGGGCCTGCAGACCCTGGGCTTTGAGCCCCTCAGTGGGCTCACAGAAACTTGCAGGCTTGGCTTCATCCAACGGGCCTCAAATTCTGTACTTCTGATTTGTCCTTTGGGCCTCGCTCCTCAGCTTCAATCCCAGGACTTGCTGGTCTCTGAACACCAGGCCCCGAAATCCAGAATCGCTGATGGGGCATTGAAATCCGGTCGCACTGGTTCGCGAACCCCGGTGTTCACCAGAACTCATTCCTCTGGCCCGCACAGAACTCCGACTCCAGGACCTGCTGGGGAAGTTGTCTAAGTTCCCACTTCTTTAGGCTGTTACCTGATCGGTGAGTGAAAAGGGGAATGCGACTTACAGAACCTCGCAACAGTTACAGCAAGAAAGAAGGCCTTTTGACCCATCGAGCCCCTACTGGCTTTATAACAGAGCAATCCAGCTAGTCTCACTCCCCCAGTGTCTTGCCACAGGCTGGCTCCAGTTTGAAATCTTAATTAAATCAGATTCAAATCTGGGATATATGTCCACAATATATGATGCATGAACAACTTAATATTTTCTTTCATCTATTGGCTTTGTTTTCCTTTCCTGAATCTAACTATTCATTTTCTTGTAGCATGCTGTTTTGTTAAAATAAAGTCTACTTGCCAATTGATAATCATGAATAAAATAATTTGTTTTGAAATTGAGCCAATTTTGAGGCAAATTGAGCCAACAAAATCAATTGGATCGTGTGCAGCTGGCTTATAGCAGTAATTTGAGACAATTTTGAAATTGGCTTTTAACAATTGAAATAATTTTTTACGCACACAAAATGCTGGAGAAACTGAGCAGGTCGGGCAGCGTCTATTGAGACGAATAAACGGTTGAGGTTTCGGCTGAGACCCGTCATCGGGAGGGGGAGAGGCAGAGGAGAGGGTGGGGGGAGAGGAAGTGTACAAGTGGCAGGTGATAGGTGAAGCCAGGTGGGTAGGTGGGGGGGGGGGGTTGATGTCAGAAGCTGGAAGGTGATAGGTACAAAAGATAAAGGGCCGAAGAAGAAGGAATCTGATAGGAGACAACAGTGGACCACAGGAATAAGGGAAGGAGGAGTGGCACCAGAGGGAGTAGAAATGCAAGGGAGGAGAAGAGAAGGGGTAAGAGGGGAGCCAGAATGGGGAGCAATTACCAGAAGTTAGAGAAATCGATGTTCATGCCGTCAGATTGGAGGCTATCCTGACATTATATGAGGTGTTGCTCCTCCAGCCTGTGAGTGGCAGGACTGACATTTCAGAATGGGAATGGGGAGTGGAATTAAAATGTTTGGCCACTGGGAGATCCTGCCTGGTACGAAAGTGCTTGACAACACAGCTCCTAGTCTGTGCCGGTTCTCACCGATGTAGTGGAAGCTGCACCAGGAACGCCGGATACAGTAGATGTTTTTTTTTATATACATCATTCAATTAAATCCTTCTTTAATACATCCCAGGTCACATTTTTGTAATCTTTCTCTCTGGACTTCCTTCTGTTTGTGTAGGCTTAAGTGTTCTGTTCAAATCGGGAATGAGAACTTGAGCAAACGTGGATTTGGTTTGCAGGCATTACTGCCATTACCGGCATTGTTGGAATTTTTCAGACAATTGTTCCCATGAGTGTAAATACAGAACTGATGTTTTTAATTGACCTAAATGACATTTTACATACCAGCTTTTCTGACACATACAGTACTATCTAAAACAGTACTTTGCTTTTAAGACAAAAGGTTTTAACATATACACAGTGGTCACTTTATTAGTTACCTCCTCTACCTAATAAAGTGGCCACTGAGTGTGTGCTTGTGGTCTTCTGCTGCTGTTCATTCGTTATGTGCCATGTTGTAAGTCGTGGGCGATCATGGTCTTTCCATCACCATGATAGTTCTTGGCAAATGTTTCTCCAGAAGTGATTTGCCATTGCCTTCTTCTGGGCAGTGTCTTTACAAGACGGGTGACCCCCAGCCATTATCAATACTCTTCAGAGACCGTCTGCCTGGAGCCAGTGGTTACACAACCAGGACTGGTGATACGCACCAGCTGTACATCTGACCATCTGCTGCTGGAGCCCATCCATTTCAAGGTTTGACCTGTTGTTGTAATGCCTGGCTATTTGAGTTACTGTCACATTCCTGTCAGCTTGAACCAGTCTAGTCATTCTCTTCTGACCTCTCTCATTACTGTGGGTGGCATGGTAGCACAGAGGTTAGCACAACCTTTTACAGTGGGTTCAATTCCCACGCTACCTGTAAGGAGTTTGTACGTTCTTCCCCCTGACTGCGTGGGTTTCCCTCAGGTACTCCGTTTTCCTCCCACAGCCCAAAGATGTAGCAGTAGTAGCTTAGTTGCCTATTGTAAATTGTCCCGTGAATAGGCAAGGATTAAACTGGGAATTGCTGGGCCTTGTTGCTTAAAGGGCCGGCAGGGCCAATTCCACGCTGTGATCAATAAAAAAAATTAACAAAGCATTTTTGCCCACAGGACTGCCACTCACACCAGTCTCTATAAACTCTAGAGATTATTGTACATGAAAATCCCAGGAGATCAGCAGTTTCTGAGATACTCAAACCATCTATCTGACACCAACAATCATTCCATGTTTAGAGTGACTTAGATCACATATCTTCCCCATTCTACTGTTTGGTCTGAACAACAACTGAACCTCTTGACCGTGTCTGCATGCTTTTATGCACTGAGTTGCTTCCACATGATTGGCTGATTAGATATTTGCATTAACGCGGAGGTGTGCCTAATAAACTGGCCACTGTGTGTAATGTCTTCATTAAGTAATGGGACTGAATCTGGTTAGTAGTTGCGGTATTGTTATGTTTCCTCAACTGTTAGAACTGCCGCCTATTGACACATTCACAGTGCAGGTAGATTTGTTGGTCTAGCCAATTAAGAGCTCAGGCTAAACCAGAAGACTGAGGTTGACAGTGTGAAATTACTGCAGGCTTGCAGGGAGAACTGTGAAATAATTAGACCAAATTCAACCATTCTTCCTAACAGCTAAAAGACACACCAACGCCTTTATGTTCTGACACAATCAAGAAAGCTCACCAACGCCGCTACTTTCCAAGGTGGACTGTGTACATCAATATTCACAAGATGTACAGTGGAAATCATCCTAATCAGCTGCGTCACGGCATGGTACGGAAACTGCTCTGCGACGGACAGGAAGGCTCTACAAGAGGTGATCTGAAACTGCCCAACGCGTCACTGGCACCAGCTTACCTGCCAACAAGGACATATATACAGAAAGGTCAGCAATGTCATCAAGGATCCACCCACCCTGCTCTTGGACTGTTCATCCCACTCCCATCAGCAACCACGCCGGGACCACCAGGCTCAAAAACAGTTCCTTTCCCCGAGCAGTGAGGCTGATCAACCCCTCCACACCTCCAACACCACTACTTTATCATTTCCTGTCAAAGTCGCCTGAAGTGCAGACACACAAACACAAGAAAACCTGCAGACGCAGGTTCTGAAGAAGGGTCTGGGCCCAAAATCAAGAATCTATCAACCAGGGTATCAAAGGATACACTGAAAAGGCAGGTGTATGGGTTTGAGTGGGATCTGGGTAGAGGAATTTCTTCAGACAGAGGGTGATAAGAAGAATAGATAGAGTGGACAGCCAGCGCCTCTTCCCCGGGGCACCACTGCTCAGTACAAGAGGACATGGCTTTAAGGTAAGGGGAGGGAAGTTCAAGGGGGATATTAGAGGAAGGTTTTTCACTCAGAGAGTGGTTGGTGTGTGGAATGCACTGCCTGAGTCAGTGGTGGAGGCAGATACACTAGTGAAGTTTAAGAGACTACTAGACAGGTATATGGAGGAATTCAAGGTGGGGGGTTATATGGGAGCAGGGTTTGAAGGTCGGAACAACATTGTGGGCCAAAGGGCCTGTAATGTGCTGTACTATTCTATGTTCTATGTTAAAACTTCGACTGTTCATGCCTGGCCTGCTGAATTTCTCCAGCATTTTGTGTGTGTTGCCTTGTGTACCAACACTCCTGTGTCTAGTGTCACTTTATGGACATATAGTCAATCTATGTATATAAGCAACCTTATATATTGATATTTAACATTTTTCTAATTATTGTGTTCTCTATCTTAGTGTGTTTTTCATGCTGCATCAGATCCAGAATGACAATTATTATGTTCTTTACATCTGTGTATTGGAAATGACTTTAAACAATCTTGAATCATATACTACCCTGGAATTAATTTTCTTGCAGACATTTAGAGGGAAAAAGGAAATCCAACAGAAATTATCAAAAACTATACTTAGCGTTCGACATGCTGGCCTTCATCAGTCAGGACATAGCTTGTGGTAGTTGGGATGTTATTTTGCAGTTGTACAAGACATTAGTGAGGCCACATTCAGAATATTGTGTTCAGTTTTGGTCACCTTGCTGTAGGAAAGATGCCTTTCAGCTGGAAAGAGTGCAGAGGAGATTTATGTTCATGTTGCTGGGACTTGAGGGACTGAGTTACAGAGAGAGGGGGTGCTGGGTGTGTAGGAGAATGAGGGATGAAAGTGTGCCAAATGCCTTTTTCACCGAGGGGGAATGAGCGTTGGGAGGTTCTGGCTGAGGGAGGCTGGAGAAGGTTGGTGAATGTTGTGTCTAGAGAGATGGAGAGGTTGCCACGGTAGCATAGTTGTTAGCACAACACTATTACAGCTCAGGGCGTCAGAATTCGGAGTTCAGTTCCCGTGCGGTCTGGAGCGAGTTTGTACGACCTCCCCGTGATCACGTGGATTTCCTCCACATGCTCCGGTTTCCCCCCATGGACCCAAGATGGCTTAACTGGTCACTGTGAATCGTCCTGTGGTTAAGCTATTGTTAAATTGGTAGATTGCTGGGTGATGTGGAAGGGCCTGTTCTATGCTACATCTCCAAAATAAAATAAATAGAAAACTAGAATGAAACAGAAAGAATAAAACCTGAAGCTACTGAAAGAAGGAGAGAAAACAAACTCAGTGGGTGATCCGCTTTAAATATACCCAATGAATTGACCTCCACAGCCGTCTGTGGCAATGAATTCCACAGATTCACCACCCTCTGGCTGAAGAAATTCCTCTACCCAGATCCCACTCAAACCCATACACCTGCCTTCTCGATGTATCCTTTGATGCCCTGGTTGATAGATTCTTGATTGGTCAGGACATAAACAGTTAAGGAGAGAAGGCAGGAGATTGGAGCTGAGGGGGAAATGGATCAACCATGATGTAATGTCGGAGCAGACTCGATGGGCCAAATGGCCTAATTCTGTCCCTATATCTTATGTTCTTATGGTCTGATCATTTTAATTTAATTCGGAGGGGATGTCAGAGAGTGGTGGGCATGAGGGGTGGTGGTAGAGGTAAATACCCTAGGGGCATTTCAGAAACTCTTAGGCATGTGGCTGATAGAAAAATGGAGGGCCATGTGGGTGGGAAGAGTTAGATTGGAGTAGGTCAATAGGTCATCATGGGCTGAAGGGTCTTACTATGCTGTAACGTTCTATGGTCACATTAATGCGGTCAGTGTGACTTCTGCACCTGGAATGAAGCGATAATCTGCTGGAGGAGATCAGTAGGTTGAGAAGCAACCGGAGGTTTGAGGTCAAAACACAGCAATAAGACCCTGACTGGGTTGAAACATCAGCCCACTCTCGACCCACTGAGTTCCTCCAGCAGGTAGTTTGCCACTCCAAATTCCAGCATCTGCAGTCTCTTGTGTCTCCAAACTTCTTTTTCTCTCTTTTATTCTTCCTCTGCGCCGCAGTTTAAATTAATTACAACCAAACATAAACTGGGACAAGCTTACAGAATAGGACAGGAACAGACCCTTCGGCCCACAATGTCTGTGCTGAACACGATGCCAAGTTAAACTAAATCCCTTCTGCCCCTCCAATTCCAGCATATTGATGTATTGATCAGCAAGGGAGATGAGGCTGAGTACAGGGCTACGGTGGGAAACTTTGTCACATGGTGTGAGCAGAATCATCTGCAGCTTAATGTGAAAAAGACTAAGGAGCTGGTGGTGGACCTGAGGAGGGCTAAGGCACCGGTGACCCCTGTTTCCATCCAAAGGGTCAGTGTGGACATGGTGGAGGATTACAAATACCTGGGGATACGAATGGACAATAAACTGGACTGGTCAAAGAACACTGAGACTGTCTACAAGAAGGGTCAGAGCCGTCTCTACTTCCTGAGCAGACTGAGGTCCTTTAACATCTGCCGGACGATGCTGAGGATGTTCTACGAGGCTGTGGTGGCCAGTGCTATCATGTTTGCTGTTGTGTGCTGGGGCAGCAGGCTGAGGGTAGCAGACACCAACAGAATCAACAAACTCATTCGTAAGGCCAGTGATGTTGTGGGGGTGGAACTGGACTCTCTGACGGTGGTGTCTGAAAAGAGGATGCTGTCCAAGTTGCATGCCATCTTGGACAATGACTCCCATCCACTCCATAATGTACTGGTTAGGCACAGGAATACGTTCAGCCAGAGACTCATTCCACCGAGATGCAACACTGAGCGTCATAGGAAGTCATTCCTGCCTGTGGCCATCAAACTTTACAACTCCTCCCTCGGAGTGCCAGACACCCTGAGCCAATAGGCTGGTCCTGGACTTATTTCCACTTGGCATAATTTACTTATTATCATTTAATTTTTTCTGGTTTTATTTTGCTATATTTCTACTCTATTCTTGGTTGGTAGTGTGCAGTCAATAATTCTGTGCATTTTGCAGGTGACTGACATTTTGTAATCCAAACGTGGATTTTTGGCATCTACTTTGGTAAACCCTGCAAAGTCTCGGGTGTGTGGTGACCAGTCCTAGAAGAGGGACTTCTCATGTCAGTTACGTGGTGAAATTCTCACTTTTTGTGGACTCTTCGAAACAGACTGCATCATGAACTCGCTTCCACTGTAAAGGTGTGGTGGCCGCTTTGTGAGATCAGCGTTCGAGAGGTACTGTGTGTCTGCGGAAAGGTATGGTGGCCATTTCTGGCGTATCTCTGCCAGGCTCGCTTCTTCACTGTATTTTGAATCTCCGTCTTCAAGATCGTCTCGACGCTACATTTCGAAACTAAAAGCCTCTCCTCTTAATTACCCTGTGAATCCTTGAAACTTTCTGAACTGACATTCTGAGACTGTGCTCCAGTAAGACTCTGTGAAGAATTGTTTCTAAGTTTGACGTTTGGGAGCTATAGACGCATAGCACTGCTAACTCTGTGTTAAGTTAGTCGCTTGTTTAATTTTCTATGTTTCTGCTTGAGTGTTAATAAACTTAGTTGTTTTCAATAATTCCCTGACTCCATTCCACATCTACTATTGCTGGTTCCCCATAACACGATATAACTTATACGACCTTGAGATTCATCTGCTTACTGGCAGCCACAAGACGAGAAACCTGAGAGAACCCGATT
Source organism: Hypanus sabinus (assembly GCF_030144855.1). Classification (NCBI taxonomy): domain Eukaryota; kingdom Metazoa; phylum Chordata; class Chondrichthyes; order Myliobatiformes; family Dasyatidae; genus Hypanus; species Hypanus sabinus. The sequence continues at coordinate 24,180,675 of NC_082723.1, read as the reverse complement.
TAGAAAAAAGACCGACACCCAACGTGCAGAGTGAGAGTGAAAAAGCACAAATCGAGCAAACAGCAGCATTACGTACAAAAGTGAGTCCACAGGCACAAAGCAGGCCCACAGCCTCAGCCTCAGCGGGACAGGTTCATTAACAGTGCTATCATATCTGTGTCCATCCCAGGCACAAGCACCTTCTCTGTGAGAAACGTTTCCTGCACATCTATATCCACAGCCACATGGACAGCGTTGCTCCAGGTGCGGGTCCATGGGATGAGGCAGAGTAACGGTTTGGCATAGGCTAGAAGGGCCAAATGGCCTGTTTCTGTGCTGTAGCGGTCTATGACTCTATCTTCTTTACAAGTTCCCCCTCCCACCTTAAGCGCACGTCTAGTTCTTGAGCAACGCGCGAAGTGCTGGCGGATCCCAGCGGGTCAGGGAGCACCTATCCAGGGAAAAGAACAGTCGGGGTTTTGGACTGAGAGACGTCATCAGGACTTCGGCACATTACTTAAGATCTTCAGCATCTGGAAGTCCTCTTGAGTCCTCTGCTACTTGACATTTGAGGATGGTGCTGTTGCTACGTAACTGCGAGCAGAAATTCCCGGAATACTCTTCCCAGCAGCACCGTGGAACTTCCTTCAGCCCCGGGACTGCAGCGGCTCACGGCAACCTTCTCAAGAGCAGCTCGGGTTGATGGGAGGTGGGAGAGGGATGGAGGGGGTGAGGTGCGAGTGCTGACTTTGTGACTGCGCAGCTCCTTATAAAGGAAAGGATTTGTATTCCTTCTCAGCTAAACTCCTGAGGATAGGTTTTCCATTTTAACTGGCGATAGTCCCGACCTTTGGAATATTTCACGGGAAGGGAAGCAGGTTGACGGGAATTGAGATTGCACTCACTGGGATGTCTCCTCTCTCTGTGTTACCCGTAAAGATGTTTAGTCTGGTAACAAGAATCTGGGTGGCACAGTAGTGTAGTGCTTAGTGCAATGCTATTACGGTCCTCCATCGTCCAGGGCGTGCCCTCATTGCTATCAGGGAGGAGATACAGGGGCCTGAAGGCGCACACTCAGTGATTCAGGAACAGCTTCTTCCCCTCTGCCATCTGAGTTCTGAATGGACATTGAACCCATGCACACTACCTCACTACACTTCTCTTTTTGCACTACTTAACTTTCTTAATAAGTACATATACTTCTTACTGTAATTTACACTTCTCATTATTATGTATTACCATGTACTGTTGCCACAGCAACAGATTTCTCGACACATGACAGTGATATCAAACTGATTCTGATTGCTACATGGCACAGTGGTATAATGCCACTACAGTGCCAGTGAACCAGATTCAATCCTGTCTGTAAGGAGTTTGTACGTTCTCCCCATTACCGGATGGGTTCCCTCTGGTTGCTCTGCTTCCCTCCTACAGTCCAAGGATTTGTTGCTAATTGGTCACAAAATAAAGTTAGACTACAACAAAGGTAATAGAGAGAGAAGCCAACCAGACCACGTCTAAGGGAATGTCAAAGCGCAAAACAGATGTCTTAATGGCCTGATTCTTCTCCTATGTCTTATGGCTTAACATCACAGTCTCTTGTTCATGGTGTTCTTCTAACAACTCCATATTATGATGTTTTTAAGGTCACTCCTCCCAATGTCTGTTCTCTCGGCATTGGACTTGGCTCTGTAAGTGCTGTAGCTTGCCAAATGTCATCAATATTTTTGTCAAAGTTGTGCAGCACTTTGATATCAGGCAAGAAACATGTGCAACCACTATGTTGTAAGCCTGGGAAACAGGGTTAACAAGTTTAACGGAGGATCCAGTTCTTGCCTTGGGAACTACGGAGTTCAAAAGTTCAAAGTAAATTTATTGTCAAAGTACGTACTGCATGTTGCTTGACCGTCGTATCCAACAATGACAGGAGACCTGTGCAGGAGGGTTTTTAAAGTGGAAAAACCATTGCACTGGGGCAATTCCACTCTCTCAACCTCCGGGTCCAGTGGTACGAATAGTCATCACAACTGGGGTCTTCCTTGGTTGCAGTGATTGACCATGACACCTTCCGTGTCTTATCATGCCCTTCGATCTCCAAGATGTGTTGCAGAACTTGATCTTGTCTGCCCTGTCTACTAGAGTTAGCTTCACATGCTAGTCCCTTAAAGTACATATATGTCACCATATACCACCCTGAAATTCCTTTTCTTACGGACACTCACAGTAGAACAAAGAATCAAAGACTTTGAGTCTTTAATTGGAGCGAGATAATGAGAACCTGTGATGAATCACTAGTACAATGGATAAAATCCTGTGGCTGCTGGAAACCTGAAATGAAATTGCTAAGTGCAGGAAATGGATCAGGCAGTGACAGCGGGGAAAGAAAGAGGGATAACTGACCATAGCCAACACTGCCACAGAGTCATAAAACACTGCAGCACGGAATCAGGCCCTACGGTCTGTTGTGTGCTTAATATTTCAGTAATATTTCAAATATATTCTTTGATGTTTACATAATGCATTGCAGGTGATAGTACGTGAGTGGTAATATGTCATTGCGCCACCACATCATATACGCACGCATCGCTTAGAGTAAAAATGTAACTTAGCTCTCACATTCCATGCTCCATTGCTTTGCTTCCAATTAGTTTTATTAGTTTCATAACACAGCCCATCGACTTCATTCCATTGACGCACACCTAGACCATAGCCCTCCATGCCACTCTCATCCATGTATTTATCCTAATTCCTCTTAAATATTGATGTCAAACCCACATCCACCACTGGCAGCTCACTGTCACCACTCTCTGAGTGAAGGAAAGCCCCCTCATGTTCCCCTTAAATATTGTGCCTTTAACCTATGACCTCTAGGTTTTACTGCAGATTGCCAGTGTCTGCAAGATTTTTCTAAAGATAAAGATTAGTTTTTATTTGTCACATTTACACTCAAGCATCAGAACATACAGTGAAATATTTAAACCAACACAGACCAAGGATGTGCTGGGGGCAGCCCTCAAGTGTCACCATGGTTCCGGCAATGACATAGCATGTCCACATCTTACTAACCCTGACCCACAAGTCTTTGCAATGTGGGAGGGAACTTGGCCATCTGTAGGAAACCCACATTGTCACAGGGAGAATGCACAAACCCCTTACAGAACAATCAGCAGAAACTGAACCCACTTGTTGATCCCTTGTGGTGAAAAAGGATTGTATTAACTGTTACACTAGCATGATTTCAGAGTTTGTGGTCCTACAATCTGCCTGAGGATGTAAACTGTCTCTTTCCTCTAGGATACTGCTCTGACTACTGACAATCCTTGCCATTTCTTTTTGATAAGAACATTACTGTATAAAGCTTGCTGAGAGAGGGCAGAGCAAAGGGTTTTTTTTTTGCACCTGCAGTAATGCCCCTGCTCCAGCAGAGGGTGTCCTCCAGTCAGTCACAGCCTGGTTCATCCCACTGACTGATGATCTTGGTTTTAATGTGATGAATCACAGGGGTTTTGGAAACAGCAAACCTAATTCCCAAAGGATTTTGTTTTTCAAATATGAACAGCAGTGTAATGTAGAAAGTTCAGAGTGTTCTCAGGGAAACACAACTCTACCATGCAGAATAAACACATTTCCCAGAGCTAAATGGGTGAAGTTCGGTTTACACAGGGATTATCTTGTGATCCTCAGGTTAACCACTTGAGTACATCTGTATTGGCCTCATACGCCATTAAATTCATATAAAAGTAATTTCCAGCACATAAAATTGTGAAATCATCTTTTTGAATATAAATGAATGTGAAGTTTTTACTGATTAAAGAGAATTGGTCCCACTGTTTTCTGTGGCAATGAATTTCTCAGAATCACCATATTCTGGCTGAAGAAATTCCTTCTCATCTCAGTTGTAAAGTGACATCCTTCTATTCTGAGGCTATTTGCATCCTAGACACACTCAAAGGAAGTGGTCACTAATATTGACACACTCACAGGAAAATGCCACAAGTGTTGTCACACTCACAGAAAATAGTCACAAATATTGTCACACTCACAGGAAGTGGTCACAAATATTGTCACACTCACAGGAAGTAGTCACAAATATTGTCACATTCACAGGAAAACGCCACAAGTGTTGTCACACTCATGGGAAACAGTCATAAGTATCAGTACATTCACAATAAAATGACACAAGTGTCACACTCACAGAAAATAGTCACAAATATTGTCACTCACAGGAAGCAGTCACAAGTATCAGCACACTCACAGGAAACAGTCTCAAGTGTTGTCACACTCACGGGAAACAGTCACAAGTGTTGTCACATTAACAGGAAGCAGTCACAAGTATCAGCACACTCACAGGAAACAGTCACAAGTATCAGCACACTCACGGGAAACAGTCACAAGTGTTGTCACACTCACAGGAAACAGTCACAAGTGTTGTCACACTCACAGGAAACAGTCACAAGTATCAGCACACTCACAGGGAACAGTCACAAGTGTTGTCACACTCACAGGAAACAGTCACAAGTATCAGCACACTCACAGGAAACAGTCACAAGTATCAGCACACTCACAGGGAACAGTCACGTGTTGTCACACTCACAGGAAACAGTCACAAGTATCAGCACACTCACAGGGAACAGTCACGTGTTGTCACACTCACAGGAAGCAGTCACAAGTGTTGTCACACTCACAGGAAACAGTCACAAGTATCAGCACACTCACAGGAAACAGTCACAAGTATCAGCACACTCACAGGAAACAGTCACAAGTATCAGCACACTCACAGGAAACAGTCACAAGTATCAGCACACTCACAGGAAACAGTCACAAGTATCAGCACACTCACAGGAAACAGTCACAAGTGTCAGCACACTCACAGGGAACAGTCACAAGTATCAGCACACTCACAGGGAACAGTCACAAGTGTCAGCACACTCACAGGAAACAGTCACAAGTATCAGCACACTCACAGGAAACAGTCACAAGTATCAGCACACTCACAGGGAACAGTCACAAGTGTCAGCACACTCACAGGAAACAGTCACAAGTATCAGCACACTCACAGGGAACAGTCACAAGTATCAGCACACTCACAGGGAACAGTCACAAGTGTCAGCACACTCACAGGAAACAGTCACAAGTGTCAGCACACTCACAGGGAACAGTCACAAGTGTTGTCACACTCACAGGGAACAGTCACAAGTGTCAGCACACTCACAGGGAACAGTCACAAGTGTTGTCACACTCACAGGGAACAGTCACAAGTGTCAGCACACTCACAGGGAACAGTCACAAGTGTCAGCACACTCACAGGGAACAGTCACAAGTATCAGCACACTCACAGGGAACAGTCACAAGTATCAGCACACTCACAGGGAACAGTCACAAGTATCAGCACACTCACAGGAAACAGTCACAAGTGTCAGCACACTCACAGGAAACAGTCACAAGTGTCAGCACACTCACAGGGAACAGTCACAAGTGTCAGCACACTCACAGGAAACAGTCACAAGTATCAGCACACTCACAGGGAACAGTCACAAGTATCAGCACACTCACAGGAAACAGTCACAAGTGTCAGCACACTCACAGGAAACAGTCACGTGTTGTCACACTCACAGGAAACAGTCACAAGTATCAGCACACTCACAGGGAACAGTCACGTGTTGTCACACTCACAGGGAACAGTCACAAGTATCAGCACACTCACAGGAAACAGTCACAAGTGTTGTCACACTCACAGGGAACAGTCACAAGTATCAGCACACTCACAGGGAACAGTCACAAGTGTTGTCACACTCACAGGAAACAGTCACAAGTGTCAGCACACTCACAGGGAACAGTCACAAGTGTCAGCACACTCACAGGGAACAGTCACAAGTATCAGCACACTCACAGGGAACAGTCACAAGTATCAGCACACTCACAGGAAACAGTCACAAGTGTTGTCACACTCACAGGGAACAGTCACAAGTATCAGCACACTCACAGGGAACAGTCACAAGTGTTGTCACACTCACAGGAAACAGTCACAAGTGTCAGCACACTCACAGGGAACAGTCACAAGTATCAGCACACTCACAGGAAACAGTCACAAGTATCAGCACACTCACAGGAAACAGTCACAAGTGTCAGCACACTCACAGGGAACAGTCACAAGTGTCAGCACACTCACAGGAAACAGTCACAAGTATCAGCACACTCACAGGGAACAGTCACGTGTTGTCACACTCACAGGAAACAGTCACAAGTGTCAGCACACTCACAGGGAACAGTCACAAGTGTCAGCACACTCACAGGGAACAGTCACAAGTGTCAGCACACTCACAGGAAACAGTCACAAGTATCAGCACACTCACAGGAAACAGTCACAAGTGTTGTCACACTCACAGGGAACAGTCACAAGTGTCAGCACACTCACAGGAAACAGTCACAAGTATCAGCACACTCACAGGAAACAGTCACAAGTGTTGTCACACTCACAGGAAACAGTCACAAGTGTTGTCACACTCACAGGGAACAGTCACAAGTATCAGCACACTCACAGGAAACAGTCACAAGTGTTGTCACACTCACAGGGAACAGTCACAAGTGTCAGCACACTCACAGGGAACAGTCACAAGTGTCAGCACACTCACAGGAAACAGTCACAAGTATCAGCACACTCACAGGGAACAGTCACAAGTGTCAGCACACTCACAGGAAACAGTCACAAGTATCAGCACACTCACAGGAAACAGTCACAAGTGTTGTCACACTCACAGGGAACAGTCACAAGTGTCAGCACACTCACAGGAAACAGTCACAAGTATCAGCACACTCACAGGAAACAGTCACAAGTATCAGCACACTCACAGGGAACAGTCACAAGTATCAGCACACTCACAGGGAACAGTCACAAGTGTCAGCACACTCACAGGGAACAGTCACAAGTGTCAGCACACTCACAGGAAACAGTCACAAGTGTCAGCACACTCACAGGGAACAGTCACAAGTGTCAGCACACTCACAGGGAACAGTCACAAGTGTTGTCACATTAACAGGAAGCAGTCACAAGTGTCAGCACACTCACAGGGAACAGTCACAAGTGTTGTCACACTCACAGGGAACAGTCACAAGTATCAGCACACTCACAGGGAACAGTCACAAGTATCAGCACACTCACAGGGAACAGTCACAAGTGTTGTCACACTCACAGGGAACAGTCACAAGTATCAGCACACTCACAGGGAACAGTCACAAGTATCAGCACACTCACAGGGAACAGTCACGTGTTGTCACACTCACAGGAAACAGTCACAAGTGTTGTCACACTCACAGGAAACAGTCACAAGTATCAGCACACTCACAGGGAACAGTCACGTGTTGTCACACTCACAGGAAACAGTCACAAGTATCAGCACACTCACAGGGAACAGTCACAAGTATCAGCACACTCACAGGGAACAGTCACGTGTTGTCACACTCACAGGAAACAGTCACAAGTGTTGTCACACTCACAGGAAACAGTCACAAGTATCAGCACACTCACAGGGAACAGTCACGTGTTGTCACACTCACAGGAAGCAGTCACAAGTGTTGTCACACTCACAGGAAACAGTCACAAGTATCAGCACACTCACAGGAAACAGTCACAAGTGTCAGCACACTCACAGGGAACAGTCACAAGTGTTGTCACACTCACAGGGAACAGTCACAAGTATCAGCACACTCACAGGGAACAGTCACAAGTATCAGCACACTCACAGGGAACAGTCACGTGTTGTCACACTCACAGGAAACAGTCACAAGTGTTGTCACACTCACAGGAAACAGTCACAAGTATCAGCACACTCACAGGGAACAGTCACGTGTTGTCACACTCACAGGAAGCAGTCACAAGTGTTGTCACACTCACAGGAAACAGTCACAAGTATCAGCACACTCACAGGAAACAGTCACAAGTGTCAGCACACTCACAGGGAACAGTCACAAGTGTCAGCACACTCACAGGGAACAGTCACAAGTGTCAGCACACTCACAGGAAACAGTCACAAGTGTCAGCACACTCACAGGGAACAGTCACAAGTGTCAGCACACTCACAGGAAACAGTCACAAGTATCAGCACACTCACAGGAAACAGTCACAAGTATCAGCACACTCACAGGAAACAGTCACAAGTGTCAGCACACTCACAGGGAACAGTCACAAGTGTCAGCACACTCACAGGGAACAGTCACAAGTATCAGCACACTCACAGGGAACAGTCACAAGTGTCAGCACACTCACAGGGAACAGTCACAAGTGTTGTCACACTCACAGGGAACAGTCACAAGTGTCAGCACACTCATGCAGGGATCACTACATTGAGGCAACTGGGGATCTAAAACTTCAACATTCAACCTACCCTGAGATTCATTTTCCTGCAGGCATTCACAGTAGAGCGGAGAAATACAATAGAATCAGTGAGTGGGTAATTAAATAATACTGAGATCATGAGTTGTAGAGTTCTTAAACGTGGTCAGTTTGGTGTTGATGTGAGTGACGTTACCCGCACCGGCTCAGGAGATAGCTGGCTGAAGGGTAGTAGCTGTTCCTGAACCTCGTGGTATGGGACCCAAGGCTCTTGTACCTCCTGCCTGATGGCAGCAGCAAGAAGACAGCCTGGCCTGAATGGTCTCCCATACAAATAGTGAAACACTCAGTGATACAACTACATTGATGAACAGAATTCTCAGCAGTCTTAGACAGTGAGAAGAGGCTCAGATCATGAGCTACTTGCAGGGACTTCTTCCACAAACCAAGACACAGACGTATTCAAGGACTGGGGATCAAGAAACAACTTTATTCACCATTATCATTTACATGGATTAGGAATTTGCTGTGGTGTGTTGATCAGGGCATGGCATGCAACAAAAAACAACATTCAACAATTATAATGAATAAATAATTAGATTAAATAAAGTAGAAGAATGGATATAGAATAAACTGTGCAAAAATACAAAAGTACCATTTTGCATTTACAACGTAAATAGCATTACAAAAAGTGGTTTTAAGTGTTTACAGTGCAGTGATGGGGGTAATAGAGAGGGGGTGGGGGGAGTGCTCACCAATAACACATAATCTTGCAAAAACTCTTTTCCTTATCTCCCCCGTTACTGCCCGTTACCCTGATACCCTTCCCTTGGTTCCCTATCTGTAACCCCACCCCTTCGTGTGAATGCCTTCCCTCAGTCTCTCAGGGCCAGTTAGTGCCCGCTCCCTTTGCTCATCTCCTTGCCGGTTAAAATTATAGTAAACGGCAGAACTTTACTGTGGAAGAGACCTGGGTTTGTTTATGCACAGATCTTTGAAGTTGAAAAGACAGGTTAACAAAGCGGTTTATAAAAACATATGGGACCCTGTGCTTTATAAGTTGAGGCACTCAGTATAAAAGCCAGGAAGTGATGCTAAGCCTACATAAAACAATATTTCAGCACCAGATGGGGGACTGTCCTCGGGTCTGGGCACCACACTTCAGGAGAGATGTGAGGAGCTTGAAGAGGGGGCAGAGGAGATTTATGAGAGCAGTTCCAGGGAAGTGGGATCACAATTACATGGAAAGATTGGGCAGACTTGAGTTGTTTGATGGTGATGTTTGAAAGCACGGATAAAGGGAAACTGCTCCTTGTGACTGAAAGTTTGATAGCTGGAGGGCACGGATTTAAGGTGCTTAACAAATGAATGAGACAACACCTTTCTGTGCAAGAAATGTTTATAGTCTGGATAGAAGCCTAATCTCTAGAGGATATACACTTGGTGGCTACTTAATTACATACCTTCTGAACCTAACAAAATGGCCACTGGGTGTACGTTCGTGGTCTTCTGCTGCTGGAGCCCATCCCTTCAAGGTTCGATGTGTTTTGCACTCAGAGATGTTCTTCTGCATATCATCACTGTTGTAATATGTGATTATCTGAGTAACTGTCACCTTCCTGTCAGCTTAAACTAACCTGACTATTCTCCTCCAACTTTTCTCATTAACAGGGCATTTTCGCCCCCAGAATTGCTACTCACTGGATATTTTTTGTTTCTCTCACCATTCTATGTAAACTCGAGAGCAAGGGTTCCCAACCTGGGGTCCACAGGCCCCTTGGTTAATTTTGAAAGTTGCAGTCCAATAAATTCCACTCTAATCCTTTATCCATGGCATAAATAATGTCAGGAACCCCAGCTCTAGAGAGTGTTCTGTATGAAAATCGCAGGAGATCAGCAGTTTCTGAGATACTCAAACCACTTCAATCACATTTCTTCCCCTTTCTGGTATTTCATCTGAACAACTGAACCTCTTGACCGTGTCTACATGCTTTTATTCATTGAGTTGCTGCCACATGATTGGCTGATTAGGTATTTGCATTAACAAGTAGGTGTACAGGTGTACCTAATAAAGTGGCCACTGAGTGTACATGCCATAAGAGACTTTGGAAAGGAATTTGATACATTGCTGCTAGAGAAAAAAATATTTAAGGAAGTGGAGAAGGATTAGAGAGGAATTTATTGGACTGCTCCTTTCAAAATAGCCTGGATTGGCCCCTTTTCTACTGCATCCTTCAATAGCTAATGTATGGAAATCTCTCGATTTTAAACTCGCTGCTCGCTGCAGACACAGCGCAGTAGCGTAGTGGTAGCTCAGCACTTTACAGTGCAGGCGACCTGGGTTCAATTCTGGCCACTGCCCGTAAGGAGTTTGTACGTTCTCCCTGTGGCCGCGTGGGCTTCCTGCGGTTGGTAGGTTAACTGGTCTTTGTAAATCGTCCCGTGATTAAACTAGGGTTAAATCAGGGCCTGTTCCACTCTGGGCCTCAATAAAAAAAGTTTGGACTCTGAAGTGTTTGTGATGTAAAGAAAAAGGTGTTACGAAATAATTTTTATTTATTTTTTATTTGGAGATTCAATGCAGCTCCTTCTGGCCTGATCAGCCTGCACCGCAAAATTACACCCATGTGACCAGTTAACCTACTAACCTGTACATCTTTGGAATGTGGGAGGAAACTGGAGCACCCGGAGGAAACCCGTGAAGTCACGGGGAGAACGTACAAACCCCTTACAGACAGTGACGGGAATTGAACCCGGGTCACTGGCGCTGAAATAGCATTATGCTGACCCCGCTATGCCAGTGCTGCCCAGTATTTGGTTGCATCATCTGTAATACTATATTGAGAAGCCAATGGATCTGTAAACTCTATTGACCTCACGGTGATTCATCTCGTATGACTTACACGTAACATACGTATAGCATGTTCTATGCACCGTGTTGTTCACTGAATCAGCTGTAATATGGAAAAGAGTAAACAGTTGACACTTCAGGCCAAAGTGTCGACTGTTTACCCTTTTCCTAGACGCTGCCTGGCCTGCTGAGTTCCTCCAGCATTTTGTGTGTGTTGCTCGGATATCCAGCACCTGCAGATTTTTTTGTCTTCAGGTTTAAAATCACTAACATATGCAATGAAATTTGTCGTTTTGTGGCAGCTGCTCAGTGCCATACATGATTTTAAAAACTATAAATTACAGTAAGAAATATATATTTAAGAAATTAATTGTTTTAATTTATTAAGATACAGCGTGGAACAGGCCCTTCTGGACCTTCGAGCTGTGTCGCCCAGCAACCCCCCGATTTAACCCTTCCCTAATCACGGGACAAATTACAATGACCAAATAACTTACTGACCGGTACTTCTTTGCACCGTTCGAGGAAACCCAGGCGGTCACGGGGAGAACGTACGAACTCCTACGGGCAGCGGTGGGAGTTGAACCGGGATTGCAGGTCTGGTAGAGCGTTGTGCTAATGACTATACTACCGTGCTGCCGCAAATTAAATGAATAGTGCAAAGAGAAAGCAATAAAGTATGTGAGGCAGTGTACGCGGGTTGAGAAATACGATGGCGGAGGGGAGGAAGTTGGTCCTCCATTCCCATGGTGCTGCTGAGAGCGAGTTTCATTGTACCTGTGTTTCACAGGACGTGCGCACTGACAGTAAACTCGGCTTGACCTGACGTCTCGCAAAAGTCAATGAATGTTCCTGATCTTGGCTATTTGCTTTATTATTGTCACGAGTACTGAGGGACAGTGAAGAACCTAGTTTTACATGCCACCCATACAGATCATTCCAACTGAAGTAGTAGGGAGGGAAAAACAGGAACAAAATGCAGAGCGAGCGCAGTGCAGAGAGAAAGTAAACTGCAGGGACTACAGAGAGGTCGACTGACAGACCAGGAGTTCGTTTTTATCGTACAAGAGCTCCACTCAAAACTCTCATAACAGTTGGATAGACCTGATGATCTTCTGCCCGATGGATGGAGAAAAGCAAATGGCCAGGTGAGTAAGGGTCTTAGACTACACTGAGTAGGCCACTTCACCTGTACTCCTTCGAATCAGCTAGTTATGCAACAACTCGATGCATAAAAGCATGCAGACACGGTCAAGAGGTTCAGCTGCTGTTCACACCAAACATCAGAATGGGGATGAAATGTGATCTGAGTGACTGTGACTGTGGAATGATTGTTGGTGCCAGATGGGGTGGTGTGAGTATCTCAGAAACGGCTGATCTCCTGGGATTCACATGCATAACCGTTCCCAACCTTTTTTATGCCTTGGACCCCCACCATTAACCAAGAGGTCAGTGGACCACATGTTGGGAACCCCTGCTTTAGAGTTTACAGAGAATGGTGCAGAAAATGAAAAAAAACATCCAGTGATTGGCAGTTCTGTGGGTGAAAACACCTCGTTGATGAAAGAGGCCAGAGGAGAATGGCCAGACTGGTTCAAGCTGACAGGAAGGCGACAGTAACTCAGATAACCACACGTTACAACAGTGGTGTGCAGAAGAACATCTCTGAATGCACAGCACATTGAATCGAACCTTGAAGTGGTTGGGCTACAGCAGCAGAAGACCATGAACGTACACTCGATGGGCAGTTTATGAGGTAAAGGAGGTATGTAATGAAGTGGCCACTTAATGTGTGTTGGCTGCTCTCCTGAGACAGCTGGAAGTGCAGACAGAATGAAGGGATGGAGGTCTGCTTTGTGTGATAGACACTGTTTGTGTTGGTCTCTGTACTTGCTTCCTGAACTAACTCTATTTTGGGAAATTAGTAAGCCTTTAGGATTATACTCTGTTTTATTTCATATGTTACCCATAGCAGCCAATAGAAACTATTACTCTGTGGCAGTCTGGTTTGTGAAACAGAGCGTATTAGTCCACACACTGTCCCTGAACTCACGAACATGCCTCCTTATTCATCTTTTGCACTAGTGAATCTTGTGACTTTTAGTATTTTTATGTTTGTGCTGCACTACTGCTGAAAAATGTTAAATTTCACAAGATACAGTGCTGTGCAAAAGTGTGTGTCCCTCCCTGACCCTTCCCACTCTCAGCCCACAATAGAGACCCATATCAGAGTCAGGTTTGTCATCATGAAATTTGTTTTTTTAGTCGCAGCAGCAGGATAGTGCAATACAGAAAACGACAGTCCTTCGGCTCTCTAGCCATATATACAGTATGTGCCTCAGACCTTTGCCCAGCACTGTATGTACTTTGACAGTAAGCCTGGTTCTGATTCTGACTCCGCTACTTGAACCATTAACCCAGTTGAACTGAGTTTAAATTCAGTGAATAAAATGGTATTTATTAGTCATGATGATCACAAAATCACTGGATTTTATTTATTTTTTAGAGATTCACCACAGTAGCAGGCCCTACCAGCTCAAGAAGTCCACGCTGCCCAGTTACACCCATGTGACTAATTAGCCATGGGAGGAAACCAGAGCACCCTGAGGAAACCTACGTGGTCAAGGGGAGAACGTGCAAGCTCCTTACAAACAACGGCAGGAACTGAACCTGGCTTGCTGGTTCTGTAAAAGCGTTATGTTACCGTGCTGCTTCAGACATGTTTAAAAAAACCCAGGGTAACGCACACAAGATGCTGGAGGAACTGAGCAGGTCTGGCAGCATCAACCGCGAGGAGTCAACTGTCGACGTTTTGGGCTGAGGCCCTGCGTCGGGACTGGAACGGGAGGAGGAGGAAGCTCAGGTAGGGAGGTGGGGGAGCCGGGGAAGAAGCACAAGCAAAGAGATGAAGGGGCAAGGTGGGTGAGAAGCTGGGAGGAGACAGTTGGAAGAAGAGGAATGTGATAGGAAAGGACACCAGAGGGAGGTGATGGGAGGAGAAGGGGTGAGAGGGGAGAATGGACAAAGAGAAGAGAGGGAGGGTGAAGAAATTACTAGAAGTTAGGGAAATCGATGTTCAGGTTGGATGTTACCCAGACAGAATATGAGGTGTTGCTTGTCTAACCAGAGAGTGGTCTCATCATGGCAGTAGAGGAGGCTGTGGTCTGACATGTCGGAATGGGAATGGGGAGCGGAATTAAAACGGTAGGCCACTGGGAAATCTGCCCTTTTGCAGATGGAGTGGAGGCACTTGATCTTCGAAGGTGCAGAATCTCTTGTTGTTTGAGGCTGATTTGGCTCAGTAATATTCTCCAGGAGAAGAAATCGGCCGTTCAACCTGCTCTGGCCCATATGTGACTCCAGACCCACCAATATTATTATATAATCATAGGGACATCCAGTACAGAAAACAAGCCCTTCAGGCCTTCCAGTCTAGGCCAAAGAAGATGCCCATCTTAACCTTTCCTATCCATATACCTGACCAAAAGCCTTTTAAACGTTACTAATGTACCTACAACCACTTCCTCTGGCAGCTCATTATACCACTGACTGTGTTCTGAGTGGAAAAAAATTGTTTCTTGGGTTCATATCAAATCTCTTCCCTCTCACTTTAAACTTCCTGTAAGGGGACTACAGCCTTCTCGTGGATTAGAGTCTTGCGTGCCTCATTGACCTGGAGAGCTACGTTGGCTGGAGTCAGGGCTTTATGCTTTGGCTCTTGGTAGGGTCACCAGGTCAAAGGGTAGAGGCCAGACTAAGAGTCATCCACCGGTCCTCCAGGTTCAGGGGTTCATTTCAGGGCTAACTACCATGACTGGTCAAAAAAAATTGTTGCAGAAACAGCAATGAAGGTTCCTTCTGTGTGGCCAAGGTCAGGGAGAGATGGAGGATCATCGCTATCCCGAACGCCAGCAGCGCAACCGGGAATTAATAATAATCACTTTAAACCTAAGGCCTCCGGTTCTTGGCTACATTATGATTGCACAAGTTACTCAATTTCAAGAAGGCGACTTCCCACCTTTTCAAAGATGGAGGGCTGAGGTCCGGGTGTGGGCCAATGGGACTGGACCAATGGGACTAGTTCTGCCCAGACTAGATGGACTGAATAGCCTGTTTCTGTCCTGTAGTGTTCCATGACAATGAAGGATGGGTAATGAATAATGGACACTATAAAATTAAATTGAAATTTACACTCACTGGCCACTTTATTAGGTACACCTGCTTGTTATCATCAGCCAATCACGTGACAGCAGCTCTACGCATAAGAGCATACAGACATGGCCAAGAGGTTCAGTTGTTGTTCAGACCAAACATCAGAATGGGGAAGAAATGGGACTTTGACCGTGGAATGATTGATGGGGCCAGAATATCTCAGAAATTGCTGATCTCCTGGGATTTTCATGTACAACAGTCCCTGGAGTTTACAGAGAATGGAGCAAAAAACAAAACAAAAAAAAAATCAATGAACGGCAGCTCTGTTGGCAAAAATGCCTTGTTAATGAGAGAGGTCAGAGGAGAATGGCCAGACAGGTTCAAGCTGACAGGAAGGTGATAGTAACTCAAATAGCCACACGTTACAACAGTGATGTGCAGAAGAGCATCTCTGAATGCACAATGCATTGAAGTGGATGGGCTCCAGCAGCAAAAGACCAGGAAAAAACACTGAGTGACCGCTTCACTAACTACAGGATGTACCTAACAAGGTGGCCACTGAGTTTACCTCTGTTGGCTCTTTGGCAGTGATATAACGAGATTGTAGCACAGGGGTTACTCTCAGAGTGCTGAAGCTCTGGGTGAGGTGGGTGCAGTGTATGATAAAATGAACAGAAATTAAAAAGAGTTTTTGATATATGACTGAGTCAAACAGTAGGGAAACAGACCATTCAACCATCTGAGTCCATGCTGACTGTCAAGCCATTGATATGTACCAATCTTACCCTTACACCCCTGAACTGGTGCGGATAACTTCACTCACCTCATCTCCAAACCGATTCCGCAACCTGACACTTGGCTGACTATCAAGGACTCTTTTACAACTCACGTTCTCAGTACTGTGTACACTTGCTACTTGCACAGTTTGTCTTCATGTGCACATTGATGTCTGTCGGTCTTTGTATGATTTTTTTTGTAGGTCTGATCGTACTTCCTTCTATTTCCTGTAAACGCCCACAAGAAAATGAATCTCACTGTAGTATATGGTATCATATGTGAACTCTGATAATAAATTTACCTTGAACTTTGAGGCAGATGTTACCTGGGTTTCAGCACCTAAGTTACAGAGAAAGGTTGAACAAGTTAGGTCTTTATTCTTTGGAGCATTGAAGGTTGAGGGGGGACTTGATAGAGGTATTTAAAATTATGAGGGGGATAGATAGAGTTGACGTGGATAGGCTTTTTCCATTGAGAGTAGGGGAGATTCAAACAAGAGGACATGAGTTGAGAGTTAGGGGGCAAAAGTTTAGGGGTAACACGAGGGGGAATTTCTTTACTTAGAGAGCGGTAGCTGTGTGGAACGAGCTTCCAGTAGAAGTGGTAGAGACAGGTTTGGTATTGTCATTTAAAGTAAAATTGGATAGGTATATGGACAGGAAAGGAATGGAGGGTTATGGGCTGAGTGCGGGTCAGTGGGATTAGGTGAGAGTAAGCATTCGGCATGGACTAGAAGGGCCGAGATGGCCTGTTTCTGTGCTGTAATTGTTATATGATTGCAGTATGTTTTGCAGATGGTTCACACTGCAATCACGGTCCATCCAAGGCTAAGTGTTTCAGCTGGACCGATTGGATGGGGTGCTGATCAAGCAGTCCAGTTGATGCCAGATGGCAGGGAGTGCTGTACTACCGCAGCTGTGCTCATCCACGTATGAAGGTGTAAAGGCACTGGGACGTCAAAAAGTGAGCGATTCCTGCAGGGGACCCAGTCTCTGACCTGGACTTGTACCTCAAGGTTCACTTATCATCAAAGAATGTATAAATTATCCAACCTTGAGATCTGCTTGCTCACCGGTGGCCACAAAGCAAGAAACCCAAAGAATAAGATTTTAAAAAGGCCGACGCTCAATGCACATGAGAAAGGGGAAAAACGCAAATCATGCAGACGATTGAAGCAAGCAGCAACATTCTGAACCAAATTGAGTCCTCAGATCTGAATCCCAGAGTAGCCCGGAGCAGGCTCAAAGTCTCGCATATCAGTTCCAGCATATTAGCGGGCACAGAGCACAGCAGCCGGGGCAGTCTCCAAAGCCTCAGCGCCATGGAGAGGTGAGTGACCATCGCGGGGAATGAGCTGAATCGGCTCTCATCCTGACAGACACCCCGTCTTTTCAGTCCATCTGGGCCGGCATTCTATCTGAGACGGATCCAGCTGTGTATCTGGTTGTAGATGAGCCCCTGAAATTTAGTGGAACTTGGTAGTTCGATCATATGTCACAGGTGGGTGGATAGACTCTCTCATGTTGGAGATGTCCATTGCCCAAATCTCATTGAATGAAGGCATGAAATGCTTCCTGTGGTAAACTATGTGTATACCTGTCTAGACACGTCCCTCTGCTGACTGCTCCTGTGGCTCCTCCCACAGACACCTGTATAAAGGCGATTGGAGGCACTGCTCCTCTCTCAGTCTCCAAGATGTTGTGGTCACTTTTGCAGCTAATAAAAGCCTATTATTTGCCTCCCGTCTCCAAGAGTTATCGATGGTGCATCACTTCCCTTTCTGACAGTCTCAGTTTCTCAGTATTAGTTCATTTGGTCTCACTATATGTATCTACCTATCTATCTTTCTATCTATCAACTATCTATCCATCTACTTATTTATTTGCACAATTTTTCTCCTTTTACACGTTGGTTGTTTGTCAGTTTTTGTTATTGTTATGTATAGTTTTTCACAAATTCTATTGTACTTTTTTTATTTTCCTACAAATGCCTGCAAGAAAAAGAATCTCAAGTAGTTCAGTATATGCAAAGCCCTTTAGCATCCTCAATATTTCATATGGTTTCAGTTGGTATTGCCTCCACAGAGCCCAGATCGCAACGTCATCAAGGCTGTCTGGGATCACCTGAAGAGACAGAAGAAAATTAGGTCTCTGAGGAAATAACCTGGACCCAGCGTATCGATGCAGCTGCAAAGGCACGATAGTCGCTATATCTCATTAGGAGATTTTGGAAATTTGGAACGTCACCAAAAACGCTCACAAATTCCTACAGATGTACTGTGGAGAGCATTCTAGCTGGCTGCACCACCATCTGGTATGGGTGGCTACTGTACAGGTTCGAAATACGCTTCAAAGTGTTGTAAACTTAGGCAGATCCATCATAGACACTCGCCTCTGTAGTACCTAGGTCATCTTCAAGGAGTGATACCTCAAAAGGGTAGCATCATTAAGGACCCCCATCACCCAGGTCATGCCTTGTTCTCATTGCTACCATCAGGAAGGAGGTACAGAAGGCTGAAGGCACACTGACTTACAATAAGTGTGTGTGTATATATATATATAAATAAAATTATGTATTACTTTGTACTCCCGCCAGAAAGACAACAAATTTCACGACTTCTGCCAGTGATATTAAACCTGATTCTGATTCTAATTCTGATTCAGCCAAAGTCTGCACCAGAAGTTTTCAAGTTCTCTGAGATGCTTGGGGCAACCTCCCAGCCGATTTTCCTATAAAACTGTACGACAGTGTACCTAAGAGGATTGATTCAGTTTTAAAGACAAAAGGTGTCACACCAAATGTTGTTTTGATTTAGTTTTTTACTGTTTACTGCACTTTATGGTAATTTTTTTGAGATCTGCAATCGTTATATTTAATTATTTTTCAAAGCTTTGCTTTACAGATTTTTTTTTACATGTGCCGAAGAGCTTTGTACGGTGCTGGATACTTGCATGTACTTTGACAATAAATTCACTTTGACATTGTCTTTGAAATCCAATTGTCAGTGAACATCCCCATGCGGAGAGAGTTGTCAGCACAGATACAGTCTGGCGTACAAACCAGCCGCCGCTTCACTGATTCCATCTACACTACCCACTGCCTCAGGAAAGCAGCCAAAACAATCAAGGACTCCTCCTACCCAGATTATTCCTTCTCCTCCCTTCTTCTGTCAGACTGTACATACTAAAGTTTGAGAATAATTATCAGCAGGCTCAAGGGGAGCTTCTGTCTTGCAGCTCTCAGTCCTTTAAAAGGACATATTACACAATAAGATGAACTTCTGATCTCCCAGTCTACATAACCATAGCAGTGCAAATGCCTTACAGCATCGGCGATCGCCAGGCGGGGTTCAATATAAATGTCTGCCACTGTCTGCAAGGAGTTTGCGCGTTCTCCCCGTGCCCACCTGGGTTGTTTCCTCCCACATTCCAAAGGCGTACGGTTAGAGTTGGCGAGATGTGGTCACGTGACACTGGTGCCAGAAGCGCGGTGACACTTACGGGCTGTGCCCAGCACAATCCTCAGACTGCGCTGGTCGTTGACACAAAACAACACATTCCACCGTACTTTTCAATGTTTTGACGTACATATGACAAATAAAGCTAATCTTTAAAAGATCTTTATGCTTTTACTTGTCTAGCTGTACTGCTCTTTCTTTAACTATAATAACCATATTATCAAAGTCAAAGTAAATTTATCATCAAAGTATCTATATGTCACCATGTTCTACCTTGAGATTCAATTTCTAGCAGGCATTTACTGGATAATAAAGAAATATAAGAGAATCTATGATATTATACATAAATAAAGACTGACAAACAAACAATGTGTAAAAGATGACAAATTGTACAAATAAAATAAATATATAATACCAGGGAGTGGAATCAGTTCAGATTTGATGTGAGTGAAGTTATCCACATCAGTTCAGGAGCCTGAAGTCAGTAGGGTAATGACTGTTCTTGAACCTGGTAGCCTGGGACAGGGGGCTCTTGAACAATAGCCTTCTTTCAATTTTATATTGATTACAACTCAGCAAAACATACTGAACTGTCTCTGGACTACCACAGTCACATAATCCATTTGGATGTTTTCCTATTATCTTTAAGTAATAGTTTAGCCCACAATGCCCCAACCTAAGTCTTGTTAATTTCACCATATCGCTATGATTTAAAGAGTAACAGTCTGAGACCTTTTTAACTAGAGGGTGACTAGAAAAGAAATGCCTTCCCTTTAATCCATTTTTCCAATCCTCTTGCCATTGCTTCTCTATGCCTTTTTGTTATCCTACTTCTCAATTCTGCTCTGCCTGGGGGTATTCTAATTCCTACTTGCCCGTCTGTAAGGAAGACTTTGCAATGCCATCCACGATTTCATTTCCCTCCACCCCAGCATGCCCAGGTGTCCATGTAAATCTGACCTCAGAACCCATCTTCCCTACTCTAAACAAAACTAAGAGAACCTCAATAACTATGTCAGGACGAGCTTTTGATTAATTCCCTTTTATAGCCTCTAAGGCAGCAGCAGAATCGGAACAGATGACGACCCTGCATGGTCGAGAGTCTTATATCCACCGTAAGGCCCAGAGGATTGCTAATAATTCTGCTGCAAAGACAGAAACACCATCTAAAACCCAGTGACCAATCTCAACTCCAAGTTGAGACACGTTCATCCCAAATCCTGCCTTACTGCTCTCTGGGTCCACTGAGACATCTGTAAAAATCTTCAGATAAAACCCCTATTTATTATTTAGAAACATAGAAAATAGGTGCAGGAGTAGGCCATTCTGCCCTTCGAGCCTGCACCTCCTTTCAGTATGTTCATGGCTGATCATCCAACCCAGAACCCTGTACCTGCTTTCTCTCCATACCCCCTGATCCCTTTAGCCACAAGGGCCATAACTAACTTCCTCTTAAATATAGCCAATGAACCCGCCTCAACTGTTACCTGTGGCAGAGAATTCCACAGATTCACCACTCTGTGTGAAGAAGTTTTTCCTCATCTCGGTCCTAAAAGGCTTCTCCTTTATCCTTAAACTGTGACCCCTCGTTCTGGACTCCCCCAACATCGGAAACAATCTTCCTGCATCTAGCCTGTCCAATCCCTTTAGAATTTTATACGTTTCAATAAGATACCCCCTCAATCTTCTAAATTCCAAATCTTCCAATCTTCTAAATATTTCAATATTCATTTACGATCGCTGTTGAAATTGTTCTGCTTCCTTGAACCTGAAAAAGGAGGATCAGGTCTACTTCTAGTTCTGGCAAAAGCCAAAGTGGAATGGGTGGCAAGCAAATTTGGTCAGCTATGTCTTCCTCAATCAGTTTCAATTTCACAGCCCAAATATTAACCAAATCTAAAAATGGATTTCTTTCAATTTTACTTTGGCACTCCGACATCTCCCGCAAAAGACATTTTGATGGACAGCTGTGATTGAAGCCATTTAGTTTTGCCCAATACTGCAGGCCCAACTTAACTCATAGAGGCGCTTCTCCCATCTCCACACATAACGCAGGGACTGATGTTGCTCTGAAAGCTCCACAACAGAGGCTAAGTGCTTTGGACTGCACGGTGTCTAAAGCGGAACCATAAGCGATACAACCATAATCAATTACTGATCCAATCACTGAACCTCTTGACCGTGTCCGCATGCTTTTATGCTTTGAGTTGCCACCACGTGATCAGCTGATTAGATATTTGCGTTAACGAGCAGATGATCCTAGTAAAGTAGCCACCAAGTGTACGTATGGAATGATTTGTCAGGATGGCACACGGACAAAAGCTTTTCACTGTATCTCGGCACATACGACAACATTGAGCTAATACCAAATCATTGCAAAAGGGAAGTTATTAATAAGCTATCTGGTTGTGCCGGGGCACTGCCTGGAAGGATCCTAACAGGAATATCCCAGGACTTGGAATGACAAACCTCCCATAACCACAACCCACCCAATGGAATGTTTCTCCTTGATATCCACCGACCTCTCCCAGCTCGTCTTTGGAATTCATTGTTTTGGCCCACACTTGGGGCAAGGCTGTGATGTGGTCTGGCGGAACCCAGACCTGGAACTGAGCTTGTGTTGTGGGTGAGAAAGTCGCTGACGCTTCCCATCACTCTGGAGGGAGGCTGGCAGTGCAATAATTAGCCCGTGTGGGCTTCTCACCCTCAGCTCAGTGTACCAACATTCACAGCCTCGGGGCTCTGAGCAAGTACAGCTCAAACGCATATTTGAAAAGCAGAATTCTGCTCAATACTCGGGCAAATGTTAAGCAACATTAAACTTCAAACACAGTCCTGCAACAGTCGAGTGAATTTCAGGAATTTCCTGGTGTGGTTTTTGTACCACATAGTACTCTCTGTGAAGTAATAGATTACTTCATGAGACATGCAAGCACATTGCAACACTTTTAAACTTCTGACAAGGTATGGAGAATTGAAAGACAAACTCCAGACTGCCTTGGACCCAGCTGACTGGCCTGACTCACCACTCAGGTTATTTACTGATTGCTTCAGTCCCCAGCCACCTGGACTAACCCCAACCAGATGTGGAGGGCAGGACGAGCTGGCTGGCTGTACCTAACAGACAGCCCACAAGGAACAGTGGGCTTCAAGCGAAGAACAAGTCCTCAGGAGACACATGTGCGGTCAGAGGCCTTTGAAACGTGGAATGCACTGCCAGGGGCGGTTGTAAGGGCAGATACATTAGGGCAGGGGCTCTCAACCTGGGGTCCACGGACCCCTCAGTTAATGGTAGGGGCCCATGGCATAAAGAAGGTTGGGAACCCCTGCATTAGGGGTATACGAGACTCTTAGATAGGTAAATGGATAATAGAAAAATGGAGGGCTCTGATTCAGATATTTTTATCACATTAACATCAACATATACAGTGAAATGTGTCATTTTCATTAACAACCAACACACCCGAGATATGGGGTATAAATAGGGTAAATGCAAGCAGGTTATTTCCACTGAGATTGGGCAGGACTACAACTAGGGGTCATGGGTTAAGGGTGGAAGGTGAAAAGTTTAAGGGGAACGCGAGGGGAAACTTCACTCAGAGGGTGGTGAGAGTGTGGCGCGAGCTGCCAGCGGAAGTGGTGCACACGAGCTCGATTTCAATGTTTAAGAGGAATTTGGATAGGTACATGGATGGTAGGGGTATGCAGGGCTTTGGTCCTGGTGCAGGTCGAGGGGAGTAGACAGTATGGACTGGATGGGCCAAAGGGCATGCTTCTGTGCTGTACTTTTCTATGACTCTCTGACCCTGTGTGCTGGGGACAGCCTGCAAGCGTTGCCACACGCTCCGGCACAAACACGACACGTCCCCAACACTCGGCAGAGCAACAGAGAACACGCCAGGCAGCAAACCACCAGCAGCAAAGCACAATGGCACAACAAGCCCAGATTCAGATTTATTTATCACACGTACATCGAAACCTGCAGTGAAATGCATTGTTTGTGTTAGCCAACAAGCCAATAATCTATGATATTGTTTGGTAATATTGAAATACAGCGCAGAATAAGGCCTTCAAGCTGCGTTGCTCTGCAGTCCCTGATTTAACCCCTGCCTAATCAAGGGACAATTTACAATGACCAATTTACTTACCAACTGGAGCAACTATGGACGGTGGGAGGAAACCCACGCGGTCACGGGGAGAATGTACAAACTTCTTACAGACAGCAGCGGGAATTGAACCCAGGTTGCCGGTTCTGTAAAGCGTTGGACTCACCACCACTGCTGCTACCCTACCATGCTGGGGGCAGCCTGCAAATATCGCCAGACATTGAGGCGACAACGTGATGTGCCCCACAGCACTCAGCAGAACACCACCAACAACAGAACAAAACGAGACAACACTATGACCCACCTACCCCCTGGGGGCCCGGGGGTGGCCTGAGGCGAGTGTGAGTGTGAGTGTGAGTGTGAGTGTGAGTGTGAGTGTGAGTGTGAGTGTGAGTGTGAGTGTGAGTGTGAGTGTGAGTGTGAGTGTGAGTGTGAGTGTGAGTGTGAGTGTGAGTGTGAGTGTGAGTGTGAGTGTGAGTGTGAGTGTGAGTGTGTGAGTGTGAGTGTGAGTGTGAGTGTGTGTGTGTGTGTGTGTGAAGTATTAGATCAGATATTCCTAACCTGAGGTCCATGAGCCCTTTGCTTATTGGCATTGGTCCATGGCATACAAAAAGTTTGGGAACCCCTACACTAGATTGATCTTAAGAGTAGGTTAATCACTAGATCGGTCAGCAGAACATTGTGGACCGAAGGGCCTTACTGCGCTGTACTGTTTTATTTTCTATGTTCTGTATTCTGTGTTTTATGGAACGGTCTTAAATGTCCCTGAGAGAGACATTTGAAGGCCATTTAAATACAGTAAATTTCCACTCACCTGCTCACAGAGAGTAGTCAGGGGATCTGGGACGCACAGCTGGAGGCGATGTAGAAGTTGGGAGAACTGGGGGCGTGGGGGGGGGGGGGTGGCGTTCAGGAATATGACAGGATTGGAGCTCCAAGTTAAACGTTTCAGCTTGCATTGACGTTAAAATCAGAGGCTTCGATTTCCCACTCCCTTCACCAGTCCAACATTTACTCCCCCTGCTGCAGGTACAGCATCACTGCAGTGTGTCACCCCTACATTATTTGCCTGGGTTGCTCAGACCACCAGAGCCACAGAGAACTACAGCACAGAAGAGGCCATTCGACCCATCTAGTCTATGCTGAACTTTTATTCTGCCGACTCCCGTCAGCCCACATCTGGAGCATAGCCCTTCATGCCTCTCCCATCCTTATACTTATCCAAACTTGTCTTCAATTTTGCAGCTCATTCTACACTCTCACCACTGCTCACCCTTAACCTATGACCTCTAGTTCTGGTCTCACCCAACCTCAATGGAAAAAGCCTGCTTGCATTTACCCTATCTATACCCCTCGTAATTTTGTATACTTTGATCAATTCTCCCCTCATTTTCCTACACTTCAGGAAATAAAGTCCTAATCTATTCAACCTTTCCCTATACTTCAGCTCCTCAAGATCCAGCAACATCCTTGCAAATTTTCTCTGCATTCTTTCGATCTCATTGACATATTGACATGATACGAACCACTCACAACTCTCCAAGTCTCATGCAACTTCAACATAACATCCCAACTTCAGTCCTACTGAGGACAAGAGAAAAGTTGGAACCAATCTTTGGAGCGAAGGAGGATGAGAGGTGACTTGATAGAGGTATACCAAAATGATAAGAGGCATAGATAGAGTGGACGGCCAGAGACTTTTCCCAGGGTGGAAATGGCTGATATGAGGGGGCATACTTTTAAGGTGTTTGGAGGAAAGTATGGGGCTACGTCAGAGGTAAGTTTTTTTTTTTTTTTTTTTTTTTTTTTTTTTTTTTTTTTACACAGAGAGTGGTGGGTGCATGGAATGTTCTTGGAGTGCTGGTCATAGAGGCAGGCATGCTGGGGACGTTTAAGAGAACCTTGAACAGGGTGAAACATGGAGGGCTATGAGGGAGGGAAGCTCTCTAATCCAGTCAGCAGCCTGGTAAATCACCTCTGCACCCCCCTCTGAAGATTCCACCTCCTTCCTACAACGAGAGGAACAGAACTGAACAATGCTGACGGAGTCCTACACAGCCGGAGGATGGTGGGAGGGTGACTTGGTAGCCATAATCAAAATACTCAAAGTTCAAAGTTAAAAATAAATGTATTACCAAAGTAACTTCATATACTATCTTGAGATTTTATTTCTTGTAGGCACTCACAGTAGAACAAAGAAGCACAACAGAATCAATGAAAAACTACACACAAAGACTGACAGTCAATGTGCAGAAGACGACAACCTGTGCAAATTAAGTAATTGGATGGTAGGGTGGAGATTCGTTTCTGGAAAAGGAGGTGTAAGGTGCTCCTTCTGTCCACTAGCCTGCAGCTCACCCTTGGACAAGTGTAGCACCTGCTTAGCCCCCTGATCAGGGTCATGTGAAGCCATGGGAGCAGGTGGTGGATGGTCGTATGAGCAGCCGGTGCAGATCATAGGGCCTGGTTATGCGACCTCTGATGCCAGGCAGACAGTCTCTGAAGAGTATTGACAATGGCTGGGGTCACCCGTCTTGTAAAGACACCGCCCAGAAGGCAGCAATGGCAAACCACTTCTGTAGAAAAATTTGCCAAGAACAATACATGGTCATGGATAGACCATGACTGTTCACGTCATGCAACATGGCGCATAATGATGATCACAAAAAAAAAATAAACAGAGAAAATGAGTAGTAAAGTTCTTGCAAGTGAATCCATAGCATCTTGACAATTTAGCACTGTGTGTAGCATTGATTAGAATTCAGTTGTTGCTTTTGTGCTGCTCTTTCATAAGTTAAAATTAAGTTTGTAGATGGCGCCTAATGGATTTACACCCCTTTAAACCATACACAAGGTTACCCCGAGGCACGACACACAGGGAAGGCTACAATTCTACAGTTACTCAGTTGGCTTACAGGTGCTTGGTGCTGAAACAGCTTTAGACCTCTAAGTTGGCAGGATTGTACATGCTGAATACAGTGCTTCTGTAGTGAAGGACTGACCAACACCAAGGCATATAATTGTGGGACAACAGAGCTGTGAAGCAGTTTACTTATTTCAAATAGGAGGAAATCTGCAGATGCTGGAAATCCAGGCAGCATCTATGCCAGATCCTTCATCAGGACTCATGAAGGGTCTCAGCCCAAAACATCGACTGTACCCTTTTCCATAGATGCTGCTGGCCTGCTGAGTCCCTCCAGCATTTTGTGTCTGTTGCTTCAGTTTACTCATTTAACACGCTGGCTTCAAAGGACAGGACATATAGAATAGGAATCATTTGGTGTGAGGTCCAATAATTCCTATCCAATGTGTAGAATTCCAAACTGTGAATAAATGCAATTCAGCAACATTTCAACAACTCAAACCACTAATAACTTTAAAATGCTCAATTTCTCGCTATGAAATAAAGTTCAATAAATACAGTAATTGATGAAGACTTGTACAATAATTGAAATGATTTCACGCTAAACAATGTTATCAACACTGTGTTGTCTGCCATTCCACAGATTTATGCACTCTTTAAAGAATTCCTCCCCCACCCCGGGCATGTTATCATATTCCCTGCTGTTCATCATAACTGGGTAAATATTGCTCCATTGTCACTGTTTAAATCCTTCAATACTTGTGCAAAGTATTGCATTATTTTCCTCTGCAAATCTCATCAAATATGTACCTTATTAAATTAAAGAATTGGACACAGTGTCCACAATTTGCTGCATTTTTAAATGGTCTTTTAGAAGATTTATAGGCTTCTAGTTCTTAAAGAAGTCCTCATTGTCTGAATTTGAACAATCTTACCCAGAAGTTGGTCTGCGAATCATTAAATGTTCAAAATGTTTCAACAATGGACTTGAGGCAGCATGGACTGTCCTATCTTAAAAATCCATTATTCCAGCTTTATAAAAGGCTCTCGTTGCTGAACGTAATTTCTGTGCCCTGGATCTTTTCAGGTGCATTGCAAAAAGCAAGCCTCCTTTCAGAGGGGAACCTACCCAGCCACAAGAGATGCTCAGAAAGCATTAGATAAGATCTCTGCCAGGGTTTTAATTCTTTTTTATATAAGGTGTTAAAATTCAGCAAAATAACGTATTTCAACAATGGGAAATGGGTGTCTGGTAGATTGGAAATTCAGCTGGACAACATATTAAGCAAAGAGCAACTTACCTTGTCCTTAAATGCTAGAATCCTTCCCCGTTTTGTGAAATTATAATTTTGCAGTGGTTCCAGAGACCTAATAACATACTGGAGCAAATTGTTAGTCCAGAATGAAAGTGCTGTTAGCATATACTGCAGTGTGCCTGGCTTAATAAAGTACAATTTTACAACCTAATGCTCGCTTATATCAGTATCTCCTGGGACCGCACTGTGGACGGGTACATAAAGGAAAACACATGGGAAGTCTTTGAACAGTTCTCAGGTATTCCTTCATACAACAGAAAAAAAACGTAAATGCCAGAAACTGCAATAAAAGGGGAAACCAGACTCTGGGGAATATGGGAACAAAATAAAGGAATATACAAAGAGGGAAGAAAAGAGGTAACCCTTTCAGTGCCAGATATCTTTAGGAATAATAAAAATCCCCTGACCCTCAACCATTAGGCTCTTGAATAGAAAGGGTCAACTACATTCACTTGCCCCATGATTGAGATACTTTCCACAACCGATGATCTCACTTTAAGGACTCCGTATCTCATTATCTCACGTTCTCGTTATTTATTGCTATTTATATTTGCATTTGCACAGTTTTCTGTCTTCTGCACTCTGGTTGATCTTTCATTGATCCCGATATATAGTAGTTACAATTCTATAGATTGGCTGAGTTTGCCCACAGGTGGCACAGTAGTGTAGTGGTTAGCACAACTCCAGGACCAGTGACCAGGGTTCAATTCCCACCGCTGCCTGTAAGAAATTTCTTCCCGTAACCGCGTGGGTTTCCTCCGGGTGCTCCGGTTTCCTCCCACAGTCCAAAGATGTACCGGTTGGTAGGTTAATTGGTCATTGTAAACTGTCCCGTGATTAGGCTGGGGTTAAATTGGGGTTTGCTGGGCTGCACAGCTCGAAGCGCTGGAAGGACCTATTCAGCTCTGCTTGTCAATAAATAAAATGAACCACAGGGTTGTGCATGGTGACATAAATGTACTTTGATAATAAGATTTACTTTGAACTTTGAAATCCTATCAGTTTGACTTTATATGTGCATGGTTTGGGGTTTCTAAATGCTATTGTAAACTTAAAACCAGTCGCCTCGGGCAGATGGGGCTCGTCGGCCGCGGTTGGCAGCTCATCCAGGAGAAGGAAAGCTCAGATCTCAAACCTCCGCTGCCTTATGGCTATACCCACTGATGGGAAAGGCTTCGGGAGTAGACCCCAAGGGATATATCCAGAGGTGGGGTTCCTAAGGCAGTCCTACTTTGAGTTCAACGCTGACCGGCGATGCCTGTGACGCCGCTGGTGCCAAATTGCATTGGTCCCTGCCATTCCTTCGAGTTCATCAGATGTGTGGAGAGGGGGAGCTTGCTACACGGGCAACAGCTCGCTCTCCATGTCGTACTGCCCGGCTTATGTATCTAGACAGCTAGGACGCAACATCCCTAGCTGACCCGGAGCATTGGAGACCTCCGAATACGCTCACGCAACCTCTGAGAATTCACTTGGTCACCCGAGGTTCATAAAACAGGATTCTGACCACAGTGGACTTAAACATCAAAGACCCCCCCCCCCTCCCCCACCAACAGGGTATGCTCTCTTCTCACTGCTGCCATCAGGCAGAGGGTACAGGAGGGTCCCACACCACCAGGTTCAGGATCAGTTATTACCCTTCAACCATCAGGCTCCTGAACCAGAGTGGACAACTTCACTCACCTCAACACTGAACTGACTCCACAACCTAAAGACTCACTTTCAAGGACCCTACAACTCGTGTTCTCACTATTATTGTATTTGCACAGATTGTCCTCTTTTGCATGTTGGTTGTTGTTGTGATGGAAAATAACTGGTCCTTTGAGTCTCAACAGTAGAGGCCTGGACACACACAGTTTATAATAAGGAATTTATTATTAAAGGGGAAGTCGGGTCAACACAAGCAACTACAATACACAGGAAGCGGTGTGGGGACAGGGTACGGTTACACAAAGAAAAAGCACTATGACAGCTATCCCCCTTGACCTTGGATAGCTGCGGCTCCCTTACCAGGACAAATAGACCCGATAGACCTTCCCAAACATAAATCAATGCACTTACCTTCAATGAGGTGGTCTGTAAGAGAGACCGAGGCAGGCACATGTCTCACCTTTTAAAGCATGGGGCTGGGCGAGATAATCCAATTAAGGTGACCAATAATTTAGGTGTGCATTGATTAGTTGGGAGGGACCAAGTGTTGATTGGCATGTGGCGTGTCCTCCAACCAGCCAGGTGGCAGTGTGTCTGTCCCGTGGCCGGTATCTCTGGATACAGTTGTCCATCAGTCTTCGTGTGCAGTCTTTCGTCGATTTTATTGTATTTATTTGTCCTACTGTGGATAGCTGCAAGTAAATGAATCTCAGGGTAGTATATGGTGATACGTATGCACTTCAATAATAACTTCACTTTGAGCTTTGTACATCTCACCATCAGGATAGGCTGGCAGTGAGAGATTGCCTCCAGGATGGTTTAAATCCATATGGGTTTCTTGGTCCTTTCTACGCCCTGTGGTGCATTGGGTGGCAACCTAACTGCTTCTTCAGCATTTTGTCTGTTTTTTATAAAACCGAGTTGCCAGCTTGATGCAGTTCGGATGGAGACTGTTCAAGGAGTCGGCTGGGTCTGAACTCAAGACCATTTGCCTTGAGGTCCAGAGCTGATGCCACTACACCACCAGCCAGCTTCCACAGTGGTTTAGTGAAGCCCCAAATCCAATCCTAATCGATTCACATAACCCGCATTACAGCCAGAGACTGCTATATCATCATTCATCACTGCATCACTTTCAAAGTAAAATAGATTTAAGTCTATTTTACTTAAGTAAATTTAAGTCTTATTTAAGTCTATTTAAGCCTGTGGGGTGGAGGAGTGGAGGTGGATAACAAGTCTAGAATTCACAGCACAACCCACTGATAAACACTTGCTTCATTGTTAGACGATTGCCCTAATGTTATTACCAAATATGGTTCTAGATGCACCTTGGGTGCTCCACTGAACTGCTTGAGAGTGTCTTAGCTTACTGACTGATATAACGCACAGGAGACCATTCTGCCCAGTGGGTCCATGCTAGCTCTCAGTGTAGCAACCCCTTCCTTTCTATTCCGCTTCTCACTGCCACTGGATCTTTCTTTGACGTTAATCTCAGCTGGGTCAAGATTCAAGACTGGTTCTTGTCATTCTTCAGTACATGAACGTAAAGAACAAAATTATTGTTATTTCAGATCCAATAAACATAAAAAACACAGTAAATATAAATATAAAAGCAATCCTATAAAACGTAATGCACAAGGAACCGAGTGTGGCCATATACAATATACATAACATTAGCAATATACATAGATGGATTGTCTGTACACACAGTGAGGTGAGGTGCAGGAGTATCAGAACATCAGGTGACTCTGACAGGAAATGATAAAGTGACAAAGTGACGTTCGGCAAGAGAAACTTTTCTAGGTAACAGCAGGGCACGTGGGAACACAGTCAGACTGTGACTGAGTCAGTGTGGGTGTGAGGTGTGTGTTATGTTCTAAAACTCCAAAAACTAATCGAAAGTAAAGCACAGGAGCCAGGGAAAATGTGTGTACTCAGTTATTCTTCTTTTAGTGAGGCACTCACATATGACATTGTGTTGTAATGACATCTACTTGTCAAGTACTTCTTATATATTATCCTTGGTGAATTATGTAAACAAACAAAGAATGCTTAATGAAACAATATATTTACAATATTACTCAAACACTACTGAAATTTGAAATACACTACACTCCTCCATTGTGGCACATCAGGCAGCAATTACCATTTGGTCTATTTTTTACGAGGCCGGGTTGCCAGCTCAATGCTCAACTCAACACAAGTGAAAAGAGTGCAAGGAGCTGGCCACTTGCCTCGAAGTCCGGTGCAGACGCCACCACATCACCGGCCGGTTACACTCCTCCTTGCTTAGCTATAAACTCCAACTCAATATAGGATACATCTCAACCCAAATATGTAATACTTGAGTCATCTTTAGTCATTTTATATACACAGTATATTATATAATACAACTACTATATAGATATCACAGCACACTAAATCTTAAATTGTCCCATTCAGGCCTAAAGATTTAATTGTTGTGGAGGATTTCTTACTCTTGTGGGACAATGTCTTTCCTGACCAGGAGTATTGCTCTGCTTGGCAGGTGGGACTTGTGGCAGTGAGATGATCTCAGGTTCTGGGCCCTCCTCCGCGGTGGCTGTAGAAGCTGACTCTGGGCGTGTTGGCATCCCAAACAGTGCATGGCAAGCTGCTCGATCTGCCAAACTATCCCGTGCCACCAGACAAAGCTTAGAGTCAACACTTTCATCTTGACCACACCTAGATGGCCAGCATGTAGATACTTCAACACTTTCGGTCTCAGCTTGGATGGTACAACAGCTCTCCCTGTCCACATAAGGCAATCTCGTCAGGGGCAAGTTTATTCCTGCACAGGTAGGAATGGGGGAATTGCATTTTCTACTGCACATTCCAGCCATTTTGGGTTGCCATGTACACCTAAGACTGTGGCGGGTCTTTTCCAGTTTTCTTTTGGACCATCTCTGCTATAATAGGGAGGCTTCTGATTTCATTAAGGAGAATACATCAGAAGGTGTGTCCTAGTCTGTAAAATTATTCAGGTATTTCCTTTTCCGAGGGTAAATCAGCATTTCTATGATTAGTTGTCCTCTTAAATTCAATCTTGTAATTGTCTTTCCATCTCTGCATTCTTGATGCTGCTGTTAGTGGAATGCCCTTCTGTGGATTGAAGATAGACAGTAGAGGCTGATGATCAGTAACGAGGGTAAAATCTCTCCCATACAAGTACTGGTTGAAACGTTTTACACCCCAAACCAGACTCAAGGATTCTCTGTCAATTTGCGCATGATTTTTCTCTGCAGCAGTAAGGGAACATGATGCAAAGGCTACAGGGCTTTCAGTTCTATTGTTCATAACATGTGACACGACTACACCTACACCATAAGGCCAGGCATCACAGGCAAACTTCACTGGACTGTGCAGATCACGATGAGTGAGTACAGTGTCTGATGTCACCATTTCCACTGTCTTTGGGAAAGCCACCTCTCAATGCTTTGCCCATTGCCATTTCTTCCCAATCTATAGTAATGAATTCAACGGGCCGCGCACAGTAGCCAGGTTTGGAAGGAACCTGATGCAGTAATTGACAAATCCTAAAAAGGACCACAAATATGACTAGTCCTTTGGCATCCTGCTCAGCCTGAATGTTCTCAGCACACTTGTGTAATCTTTGCACGTAAGTGATGCTTCTTTTAAAGAATTCATACTTGTTGCATCATGCTCTGAGCCCATGACCTTCTAATCTTTTTATCATTGTCTTAAGATTTGAAGATGTTCTTGTCATTCTCACCGGTAACGATGATGTCGTCCAGGTAACGCTGAGTGCCTGGGCAGCCTTGCAGCACCTGGTCCATCGCTTTCTGCCAGATTGCAGGTGCGGAAGCTGCTCCAGAAATAAGTCAATTATACCAATAAGGCCACTGTGAGTGTTTATAGTGAGAAACACTTTGGACTCTTCTTCCATCTCCATCTGTAGGTAGGCCTCAGCTAAGTCCACTTTGCTGAAGTGTTTCCCTCCAGAAAGGTTTGCAAAGATATCCTGAGTGCAGCTTATTGATCTACTTTCCGGGTACTGGGTTGATGGGGACTTTAAAATCATCACAGATCCTGCCAGACCTATCCTTCTTGGCTACTGGGCCCACTGGTGTTGCCCATGGGTTCTACTCATCTTCCGTCACACTTCCTCCAGCCTCCATGCCACCTAGCTCACTGGCTACTTTACCACAGATGGTATAAGGAACCGGACAGGCCTTGTAAAACTTGGGTGTGCAATTTTCACTTAACACTATTTTACCTTTGATATGTTTGAGTTTTCCAGTGCCATTCTGTGGCATCATCTTAATTCCCTTTCTGTTGGCATTATTGCCGATGATGTGGCATGCAAATGGTGGATGGACCTCCAATGAAGTTGTAGTTGTCTCAGCCATTCATGACCCCCCCCCCCCCCAGTGCTGGCCCCCCTGTTTTTACCACACACAAGCCCAATCAGGCTTGTGAGTTGTTGGATTTCACTGTTCCCACAGGAGTTATCTTTTCCCGAGGACAGGTTCTTAGTGGATAACTCCAGGCTTCAGACCAGTACCTCTGAAATACCATTCAAACTTATTTTGTGGAATGACTGAAACAGCCAAGCCAGTGTCCTATTCTATTTTATTTCATTTGAATTCATCCCTGATGTAAGCCTTCTTGTTAGTTTTCTTACCTATGACCTGTAATGAATTATGCAAACAAAGAATGCTTAGTGCAACAACGTACAATATTATTCAAATAGTACTGAAATATCAAATACACAACTGTGTGGAATTTGAGAGTAAAGTGACAGTGCCTGGGGTGATAGAGGGTGTTGAGAGGAGTGGCTGATGTGGATGGAGTGGTGGTGGGGTGGGTTCATGGGTGGAGGTGTTGATCAGCCCAGTGGATTGAGGAAGTAACTCTTTTCGAGTCTCGTGGTCCTGGCGTTGGTGCTGTGTAGCCTCGAGTGGGGAAAACAGTCCAGAGGCAAGCTGGGCGATGGCAATGGTTCGATTCTCTCACTCACCGAGTGACATTCTGGGCACCATACTCCGTTTTAATGACTTTACGTCTGACAATTGTGCCTTCAGCTGCCATGGCTGACCCGGGAATTCTCCCTCCCATTTTGTTCCCCTTTAATGGTTAATTAAAACCTACCTCTTTGACCAAGATTCCAATGATATGCTCCATGGAAATATTTTGTCCGCTACGACTCCTGTGAAGGGCTTTGAGAAATCACATTGAGGTATCAGTGACTTGCGCAGTTGAAAGTTGGAAGTAAATTTATTATCAAAGTATCAATACCCTGAGATTAATTTTCTTGCAGGCATTCACAGTAGAACAAAGAAATATGGCCATTTCAGTGAAGAACTACACACAAGCAAAGACTAGCAAGCACCAATGTGCAGAAGCAGGCGCCTTGCAAGGACAGAAAAAAAGTAAACAAATAATACTGAGCACAGGAACTGGAAAGTTCTAGAAAGTCAGTCCATAGTTTGTGGAGTCAGTTTAGAGTTGAGCTGAGTGAAATTATCCACACTGGTTCAGGAGCCTGATGATTGAATAATAATAACTGTTCCTGAACTTGGTGGAGTGGGATCTAAGGCTCCTGTACCTCCTTCCCAATTATCATTATTATTATTATTTCTAGTGTTAAACTGTGTCCGCACAGACTGCTCTGTGAAGAGCAGCATGCAGTACAAGTAACCTTATCAAATTATGAACTATCTAAAGATAGATCTCATATTGGCTTTATTTGTCACGTGTACCTCAAACATACAGTGAAATGCAAATTTTACCAACACAGTCCGACCACGTGCTGGGACAGCCCACAAGCATCGCCATGCTTCCAGCAACAACATAGCATGCCCACAACTCACTAACCCTGTCTTTTGAACGTGGAACAAAACCGGAGCACCCGGAGGGAGCCCACACCGTCACTGGGGGAGCATACAAACTCCTTACAGACAGCAGCAGGAATTGATGGACGATGGCTGGTGCTGTAAAGCAATTGCATTATCTGCTAAGCTAGTGCGCCACAGGAAGGGAGATTGTTTGGACTAGACGTCCTCAATGACAATGACAAAAATGCAACACACATAACAGAAATGAAACAGTGCAAATTTAACCCTTTTGACTATTAACTATCTCTTGAAACTTGCACGTTTATTAAACTTCAGGTGTTCTAGTATAACAGTGGTTCACAAGGCTCCACTAACCAAATTTCTGTAACCTAACGCCCAGTGTATTCCAAATAAGTGCAAATTTCTGGCATTTCAACAGCTTAAAATGAATTTTTGCATTTCTGTTGCAACACACAGAAAGCTAGAGGCACTCTATTCATCACGCAACATCAATGGAGGGAAGTGGACTGCTGGAGTTTTGTGTCGGACCCTTCATTGGGACACTAATGTTCAGATTGACCCGAAACCTCGCCTGCCCACTTCCCTCCAGCGATGCTGCCTGACCCTCTTAGACCCACTTACTTTTTGTGAGTTCCTCTCGGTTTCCAGCATCTGCACTTGCATTTGCATAATACCTTTCCAAATCTTAGTTCTTCCCAACTTGCTTTACAGCTGTGAAATATTTTGGACGCAGTCCCACACCCCCAGGAAGATATTTCTCTACAAGCATCAGGCTCCTGATAACTTAACTCACCGCAACACGGAACTGACTCCACAACCTTCAAGGGCTCGCAACTCGTGTCTCGGTATTTCTCGTTTTTTACTTTTTTATATTATTTGCATGATTCGCCTTCTCTTGCATAATGGTTGTTCATCAGTCGGTATTTATGTATAGTTGTTCATAAATTATTGTATTTCTTTACTTTTCTGTGAATGGCTGCAAGAAAATAATCTCAAGGTAGTGTATGGTGACGTAGTCAGTTGCTACTTTATTAGAGACACATATACACTTGTTTGTTAATGCAAATATCTAATCATCCAATCATGTGGCAGCAACTCATGCATAAAAGCATGCGGAAATAATCAAACGGTTCAGTTATTAATCAGACCAAACATCAAAATGGGGAAGAAATGTGATCTAAGTGACTTTGACCGTGGAATGGATGTTGGTGCCAGATGGGGTGGTTTGAGTATCTCAGAAACTGCTGATCTCCTGGGATTTTCACACACAACAGTCTCTAGAGTTTACATCCAGTGAGCGGCAGTTCTGTGGGTGAAAACGCCTTGTTAATGAGAGAGGTCAGAGGAGAATGGCCAGACTGGTTCAAGCTGACGGGACGGTAACAGTAACTCAAGTAACCACATGTTACAACAGTGGTGTGCAGAAGAGCATTTCTGAATACACAACACATCGAACCTTGAAGTGGCTGGGCTACAGCAGAAGATCGCAAACATAGACTCAGTAGCCACTTTAATTAGGTACAGGGGCACCTCATAAAGTGGCTTCTGTGTATTTACATTGATAATAAATTTACTTTGACTTTGAAGTAAATGTGGTTATCAAATGACATTTTATCAGGATGCCACAAATCCCAATATTTTATTTAAAATGGCTTTGTTGGTGGAGACCAAAGAAAAGCATCAATATTTAATCATTAAAAAGGGCTTATAAATAAGGCATTGGTATGTGTAAGAGCAAATTGTTAAAAGCAACACTCGCTCACACTGACTCAGGTGGTAATCCAGTGTGCCTGGTTCTATGAAAGGGCAGTTGTGGTAAATGTCGTCTACAGAAGAGATTCTGAAAACGCTGAACATCCGGAGTAAAACGTAGAAAATGCTGGAGGAACTCAGCAGGTCGGGCAGCATCAATGGAGGGAAATAAACAGTCAATGGCTCAGGCCGAGACCCTTCATCAGTACCGGAAAGGAAGGGGGAGAAGCTGGAATAAGAAGGTGGGAGGAAGGGAAGGAGTACAAGTTGACAGGTGATAGATGAGACCAGGCAAGGGGGAAGGTGGGTGGGTGGGGAAGGAGAATGAAGTAAGAAGCTGGGAGGTGATAGGTAGAATAGGTAAAGGGCTGATGAAGAAGGAATCTGATAGGAAAAGGACAGTGGACCATGGGAGAAAGGGAAGAAGGAGGGGCCCCAGAGGGAGACAATAGGTGGGTGGGGAGAAGAGAAGTAGTACAAGGAGAGCAGGAGTGGGGAATGGAAGAAGAGGGAAGGGGAGGGGAGAAATTGCCAGGAGTTAGGGAAATCAATGTGCACGCTGTCAGTTTGGAGGCTACCCAGACGGAATATGACGTGTTGCGCCTCTGACCTGAGAGTGGCTTCATGGTGGCAGTAGAGGAGGTCATGGAGTGAGAATAGGGATTGGAATTAAAGTGGTCGGACACTAGGAAATCCAGCTTGTTGTGGTCGGAGCAAAGTCCCCGGTCGATGTTGTGTCTCACTGATATAGAGGAGGAGGCACTGGGAGCACTGAATACAATAGATCTACAGGTGAAGTGTTACCTCACCTGAAGGGACTGTATGGGTCCTGAATGGTGGTGAGGGAGGAAATGAATGGGCAGGTGTAGCATTTCTTCCTCTTGCAGAGTTAAGTGTCAGGGAGGAGATGAGTGGGGAGGGACAAAGTTGAAAACACATATGTCACCATATACTACCCTGAGATTCATTGTCTTGCAGGCATTCGCAGTAAATACAAAGAAACACACCAGAATCAAAATGAACTGCACACACAAGACAACCAAAATGCAAAAGACAACAAACTCTGAATGTACATCAACAAATAGATATTGAGAACATGAGTTGTAGGGTCCTTGAAAGTGAGTCCTTGAAAGTTGTGGAATCGGTTCAGTGTTGAGGTGAGTGAAGTTATCCACACTGGTTCAGGAGCATGATGGTTGAGGGGTAATAACTGTTCCTGAACTTAGTGGTGTGGGAGCTGAGGCTCCTGTACCTCGCGAGAAGCGAGCAGAGCCCGACTGATAAAACATCTCTCAGTCAGCCCTCTACTGCTGCCAATGTTCACTGACATGCCTTGCCACTCCTTTGGTTCCCCTCTAAAGGAAGCTGTGGTTCCCCAGTATAATCCGATCCTGCACGCAAATGAAATGCTGTGAGCATTCAAAACACATGCAGGGCTCCATTTCACTTTGACTTCAATGGTCCGTGTACCAGACTGCTGCTTAGCGCAGCACTTCTCTCATTTTCCCTGCCTTCCATTTTATGTTGAAGCACCAGATTTAATAGGAACCTCATGGAAACCCCTTCTTGCTGTTAACGGCAAGTGTGGTTGAATTTTAGAGGATTATTTTCATTTTGAAGACAGAAACTATTTAATTCTGATGTTTATCAAAGCTTTAAAGGAAATGGCATTTCAGTAATAAGTGTTAAACATTTAAAATTAAAACCCAGCCTACATTCTGTCTGTCTCCGGATCTCT
Organism: Hypanus sabinus; assembly: GCF_030144855.1. Classification (NCBI taxonomy): domain Eukaryota; kingdom Metazoa; phylum Chordata; class Chondrichthyes; order Myliobatiformes; family Dasyatidae; genus Hypanus; species Hypanus sabinus. Next base: position 24,141,868 of record NC_082723.1, on the reverse strand, counting down.
GTCCTTACAGAACCATGTTACAGGCTACGATGTAACCTAAAAGCTGGGACGGTATAAAATCCACATAAGGTCTGTTCTCTCCGCTCTGGGACACATCATCCATCAGGTTTAGGGAAAAAAATCCATGTCTGGCTCTAGGCGAGAGTGCGCTACATGATTATGAGCTGGTGGGTTGTGTTCCAGTCCTGAAAGTCATTTGATTCCACAACCAATTAGGCTGGTGGGATCCAAGAGGAGTTCCTGATTGCAACAGCAATCGCTTGCTCCAAGCAAAATACGGAAGATGTTGGAAACCTGAAAGCAAACAATGAAAGCACATCCTACGCAGTCAAGATATCTCACCAGCACCTTGACTTTCAGATGAGGCTGAAGAGAGCTGGCTTACGCACACTAGTACCCATGGCCTTCTGTAGGTTGCGCATTGGAGAGGGTCCTGACACGCTGCATCACTGTACGGTACGGAAACCGCACTGCAACAGACAGGAAGGCTCGGCAACGGCTCATCAAAAGTGCCCGATGCATCAGCAGCCTACCCTCCACCAAGAACAGAAATGCAGAAGGGTGTCGGAAAAAGGGTCAGTAACATCATAAAGGATCGCACCCACTCTCAGGGGGGTGGTGACACAGCATCCACGCCAGGACGACCAGACACAAAAACGGTTACTTACCCCAAGCCGTCATGCTGATCAAAACCCCCACCCAGTAACCCACCCCTCCACATGCTGACCCACCTCTCCACACAGTGACCCACCCCCCACACACTGACCAACCCCTCCACACAGTGACCCACCCCCCACACACTGACCCACCCCTCACACACACCCACCCCTCCACACTAACCCAGCCCCCCACACACTGACCCAACTCTACACACAGTAACCCACCCCTCCACACTAAACCACCCCCCCACACACTGACCCACCCCCCCACACTGACACACACCCCCACACACACACCCACCCCTCCACACTAACCCAGCCCCCCACACACTGACCCACAAGTACACACTAACCAAACCCTACACACAGTAACCCACCCCTCCACACACTGACCCACCACCACACACACACCCACCCCTCCACACTAACCCAGCCCCCCACACACTGACCCAACTCTACACACAGTAACCCACCCCTCCACACTAAACCACCCCCCACACACTGACCCACCCCCCCACACTGACACACACCCCCACCTCCACACTAACCCAGCCCCCCACACACTGACCCACAAGTACACACTAACCAAACCCTACACACAGTAACCCACCCCTCCACACCGACCCACCCCTCCACACAGTAACCCACCTCCACACAGTAACCCACCTCCACACAGTAACCCACCACCACACACACACCCACCCCTCCACACACTGACCCACCCCTCCACACACTGACCCACTCCCCCACACACTAACCCACCTCCACACAGTGACCCACCTCCACACAGTGACCCACCTCCACACAGTGACCCACCCCTCCACACACTGACCCACTCCCCCACACACTAACCCACCTCCACACAGTAACACCCCCCACACACACTGACCCAACCCTCCACACAGTAACCAACCCTACACACACTGAATCACCCCTACACACACTGACCCACCCTCTGCACACTGACCCACCCTCCGCACAGCAACCCACCTCCACAAACTAACACACCCTTCCAAATACTAACACACCGTTCCACACAGTGACCCACCCTCTACAGTGACCCACTACCACACACACACTGACTGACCTCTGCACACACAGAACCACCCCTACACACACTGACCTACCCCTCCACACACTGACCCAACCCTCCACACAGTAACTCACACTACACAGACTGAACCACCCCTCCACACACTAACCCACCCCTCCACACGGTAACCCACCCTTCCACACGGTAACCCACCCTCCTCACAGTGACCCACCTCCACACAGAAACCCACTGATGTACCATCAATAACTCACTATGATTCACACAATAATACACCCTCCACACACTGACCCACCCCTCCACACACTGACCCACTCCCCCACACACTGACCCACCTCCACACAGTGACCCACCTCCACACAGTGACCCACCCCTCCACACACTGACCGACCCTTCCACACACTGACCCACCCCTCCACACACTGACCCACCCCTCCACACACTGACCCACCCCTCCACACACTGACCCACCCCTCCACACACTGACCCACCCCTCCACACACTGACCCACCACTGCACACAGTAACACACCCTCCACAAACTGACCCACCCCCCCACACACTGACCCACCCCTCCGCACACTCACACACCTCCACATAGTAACCCACGCTCCACACACTGACCCACCCCTCCACACAGTAAACCACCCCTCCACACACTAACCCACTACCACACACTAACCCACCACTGTACACAGTAACACACCCTCCACAAACTGACCCACCCTCCACAGTAACCCACCCCCCACACATTAACACACCCTCCTCACACCCCTCCACACAGCAACCCACCCCTCCACACACTAACCCACCTTCGACACACAGTAACTCACCCCTCGACACACAGTAACCCACTGGTGCACCATCAATAACTCACTATGATTCACACAATAATACACCCTCCACACACTGACTCGCCCCTCCACAAACTGGCCCACCCCTCCACACAGCAACCCACCTCCACACACTAACCTACCCCTGCACATAGTAACCAACCCTCCACACAGAAACCCACTGATGCACCATCAATAACTCACTATGATTCACACAATAATACGCCCTCCACGCACTGACACACCCTCCATACACTGACCCACCCCTCCACACGCTGACCCACCCCTCCACACGCTGACCCACCCCTCCACACGCTGACCCACCCCCCCACACGCTAACCCACCCCCCCACACGCTAACCCACCCCCCCACACGCTAACCCACCCCCCCACACGCTAACCCACCCCCCCACACGCTGACACACCCTCCATACACTAACCGACCCCTGCACACACTAACCCAGCCCTCCACACGCTGACCCTCCCTCCACACGCTAACCCACCCCCCCACACACTGACACACCCTCCATACACTGACTGACCCCTCCACACACTGACCCACCCCCCCACACACTGACCCACCCCCCCACACACTGACACACCCCCCCACACACTGACACACCCCCCCACACACTGACACACCCCCCCACACACTGACACACCCCCCATACACTAACCGACCCCTGCACACACTGACCCACCCCTCCACACACTGACCCTCCCCCCACACACTGACACACCCTCCATACACTCACCGACCCCTGCACACACTAACCCACCCCTCCACACACTGACCCACCCCCCCACACACTGACCCACCCCCCCACACACTGACCCACCCCCCCACACACTGACACATCCCCCCACACACTGACACATCCCCCCACACACTGACACATCCCCCCACACACTGACACATCCCCCCACACACTGACACACCCTCCAGACACTGACACACCCTCCAGACACTAACCGACCCCTGCACACACTGACCCACCCCTCCACACACTGACCCTCCCTCCACACACTGACCCTCCCTCCACACACTGACCCTCCCTCCACACACTGACCCTCCCTCCACACACTGACCCTCCCTCCACACACTGACCCACCCTCCACACACTGACCCACCCTCCACACACTGACCCACCCTCCACACAGAAACCCACTGATGTACCATCAATAACTCACTATGATTCACACAATAATACACCCTCCACACACTGACCGACCCCTGCACACTCTGACCCACCCTCCACTCACTGACCCACACCTCCGCACACTGACCCACCCCTCCGCACACTCACACACCTCCACACAGTAACCCACGCTCCACACACTGACCCACCCCTCCACACAGTAAACCACCCCTCCACACACTGACCCACCCCTCCACACACTGACCCAACCCTCCACACACTGACCCAACCCTCCACACACTGACCCAACCCTCCACACACTGACCCAACCCTCCACACACTGACCCAACCCTCCACACGGTAACCCAACTCCACACGGTAACCCAACTCCACACGGTAACCCACCCTCCTCACACTAACCCACCTACACACACTAACCCACCCCTCCACACAGTGACCCTCCCCACACACTGACCCAACCCTCCAAACAGTAACCCACACTACACACACTGAACCACCCCTACACAGTAACGCACACATTCACACACTGACCCACCCTCCACAAACTAACACACCGTTCCACACACTAACCCACCTTCGACACACAGTAACCCACCCTCGACACACAGTAACCCACCCTCGACACACAGTAACCCACCCTCGACACACAGTAACCCACCCTCGACACACAGTAACCCACCCTCGACACACAGTAACCCACTGGAACACCATCAATAACTCACTATGATTCACACAATAATACACCCTCCACACACTGACCCACCCCTCCACACACTGACCGACCCTTCCACACACTGGCCCACCCCTCCACAAACTAACCCACCCTCCACACAATAACCCACCCTCCACACACAAGCAAACTAACACACACTAAACCACCCCTCCACACACTGACCCACCCCTCCTCAAACTGACCCACCCCTCCACACACTAACACATCCCGCCACACACTGAACCACCGTCCACGGTAACCCACCCCCCACACAGCAACCCACCCCCCACACATTAACCCACCCTCCACACTGTAACCCACACTCCTCACACTGACCCACCCCTCCACTCACTGACCCACCCCTCCACTCACTGACCCACCCCTCCACTCACTGACCCACCCCTCCACTCACTGACCCACCCCTCCACACACTAACGCACTACGACACACGAACCCACCACTGCACACAGTAACACACCCTCCACAAACTGACCCACCCCTCCACTCACTGACCCACCCCTCCACACACTAACGCACTACGACACACTAACCCACCACTGCACACAGTAACACACCCTCCACAAACTGACCCATCCCTCCACACACTGAACCACCCCTCCACACACTGAACCACCCCTCCACACACTGAACCACCCCTCCACACACTGAACCACCCCTCCACACACTGAACCACCCCTCCACACACTGAACCACCCCTCCACACACTGAACCACCCCTCCACACACTGAACCACCCCTCCACACAGCAACCCACCCCTCCACACAGCAACCCACCCCTCCACACAGCAACCCACCCCTCCACACAGCAACCCACCCCTCCACACAGCAACCCACCCCTCCACACAGCAACCCACCCCTCCATACAGCAACCCACCCCTCCACACCCTGAATCACCCCTCCATACAGCAACTCACCCCTCAACACCCTGACCCACCCCTCCACACACTGACCGACCCCTGTACACACTGAACAACCCCTCCAGACACTAACCCACCCCTCAAACACTAATGCACCCCTCCACTCAGTAAGCCAACCCTCCACTCAGTAAACCACTCCTCCACACAATAATCCACCCTCTACATATTAACCCACCCCTCCACACAGCAAACAACCCTCCACACACTGACCCACACCTTCACACACTGACACACCCCTCCAGACACTAACCCACCCCTCACACACTAACCCACCCCTCCACACAGCAAACCACCCCCTACATATTAACCCACACTCCTCACACTAACCCACCCCTCCACACAGCAAACAACCCTCCACACACTGACCCACCCAACACAAACTGACCCACACCTTCACACACTGACAAACCCCTCCAGACACTAACCCACCCCTCACACAGACCCACCCACCACAAACTGACCCACACCTTCACACACTGACACACCTTCACACACTCACACACCTTCACACACTCACACACCTTCACACACTCACACACCCCTCACACAATGACACACCCCTCACACACTGACACACCCCTCACACACTAACCCACCCCTCACACACTAACCCAGCCCTCCACACAGCGAACACACTAACACACACTAATCCACCCCTCCACACACAGACCCACCCCTCCACTCACAGTAAACCACCCCTCCACTCAGACATACCCCTCCACACACAGTAAACCACCCCTCCACTCACTGACCCACCCCTCCACACACTAACGCACTACGACACACTAACCCACCACTGCACACAGTAACACACCCTCCACAAACTGACCCACCCCTCCACACACTGACCCAACCCTCCACACACTGACCCACCCCTCCACACACTGACCCACCCCTCCACACAGCAACCCACCCCTCCACACAGCAACCCACCCCTCCACACAGCAACCCACCCCTCCACGCACTGAACCACCCCTCCACGCACTGAACCACCCCTCCACGCACTGAACCACCCCTCCACGCACTGAACCACCCCTCCACGCACTGAACCACCCCTCCACGCACTGAACCACCCCTCCACGCACTGAACCACCCCTCCACGCACTGAACCACCCCTCCACGCACTGAACCACCCCTCCACGCACTGAACCACCCCTCCACGCACTGAACCACCCCTCCACGCACTGAACCACCCCTCCACGCACTGAACCACCCCTCCACGCACTGAACCACCCCTCCACGCACTGAACCACCCCTCCACGCACTGAACCACCCCTCCACGCACTGAACCACCCCTCCACGCACTGAACCACCCCTCCACGCACTGAACCACCCCTCCACGCACTGAACCACCCCTCCACGCACTGAACCACCCCTCCACGCACTGAACCACCCCTCCACGCACTGAACCACCCCTCCACGCACTGAACCACCCCTCCACGCACTGAACCACCCCTCCACGCACTGAACCACCCCTCCACGCACTGAACCACCCCTCCACGCACTGAACCACCCCTCCACGCACTGAACCACCCCTCCACGCACTGAACCACCCCTCCACGCACTGAACCACCCCTCCACGCACTGAACCACCCCTCCACGCACTGAACCACCCCTCCACGCACTGAACCACCCCTCCACGCACTGAACCACCCCTCCACGCACTGAACCACCCCTCCACGCACTGAACCACCCCTCCACGCACTGAACCACCCCTCCACGCACTGAACCACCCCTCCACGCACTGAACCACCCCTCCACGCACTGAACCACCCCTCCACGCACTGAACCACCCCTCCACGCACTGAACCACCCCTCCACGCACTGAACCACCCCTCCACGCACTGAACCACCCCTCCACGCACTGAACCACCCCTCCACGCACTGAACCACCCCTCCACGCACTGAACCACCCCTCCACGCACTGAACCACCCCTCCACGCACTGAACCACCCCTCCACGCACTGAACCACCCCTCCACGCACTGAACCACCCCTCCACGCACTGAACCACCCCTCCACGCACTGAACCACCCCTACAAGCACTGAACCACCCCTACAAGCACTGAACCACCCCTACAAGCACTGAACCACCCCTACAAGCACTGAACCACCCCTACAAGCACTGAACCACCCCTACAAGCACTGAACCACCCCTACACACAGTAACGCACACATTCACAGACTGTCCCACCCTCCGCACAGTAACCCACCCTCCACACAGTAAACCACTCCTCCGCTCAGTAAACCACCCTCTACACATTGACCCACCCCTCCACACAGTGACACACCCTCCACACACTAACCCACAACTGCACACAGTAACACACCCTCCACAAACTGACCCACCCCTCCACACACTCACACACCTCCACACAGTAACCCAACCCTCCATGCAGTAACACATCCTCTACACAGTGAGCCACCCCTCCACAAACTGACCCACCCCTCCACAAACTGACCCACCCTTCCACAAACTGACCCACCCTTCCACACAGCAACCCAAGCATCCACATAGTAACACACATCCTCTACACAGTGACCCACCTCCCCACACACTGACCCACCCCTCCACCAACTGAACTACCCTCCACACACTGAACCACACCTCCACACACTGAACCACACCTCCACACACTCACACACCTCCACACAGTAACCCAACCCTCCACATACGAACACATCCTCTACACAGTGACCCACCCCTCCACAAACTAACCCACCCCTCCACACACTGACCCAGCCCTCCACAAACTGACCCATCCTCCACAGTAACCCACCCCTCCACACATTAAACAACCCTCCACACACTGACACACCCCCCACACACTGACACACCCCCCACACACTGACACACCCCCCACACACTGACACACCCCCCACACACTGACCCAGCCCCCACACACTGACCCAGCCCTCCACACACTGACCCAGCCCTCCACACACTGACCCAGCCCTCCACACACTGACCCAGCCCTCCACACACTGACCCAGCCCTCCACACACTGACCCAGCCCTCCACACACTGACCCAGCCCTCCACACACTGACCCAGCCCTCCACACACTGACCCAGCCCTCCACACACTGACCCAGCCCTCCACACACTGACCCAGCCCTCCACACACTGACCCAGCCCTCCACACACTGACCCAGCCCTCCACACACTGACCCATCCTCCTCAGTAACCCACCCTTCCACACAGCAACCCGCCCCACACACATTAAACAACCCTCCTCACACTAACCCACCCCTCCACACAGTAACCCACCCTTCCACACATTAAACAACCCTCCACACACTGAACCACCCCCCCACACATTAACCCACCCTCCACACTGTAACCCACACTCCTCACACTAACCCACCCCTCCACACAGCAACCCACCCCTCCACACAGCAACCCACCCCTCCACACAGACCCACCCCTCCACACACAGACCCACCCCTCCACACACAGACCCACCCCTCCACACACAGACCCACCCCTCCACACACAGTAAACCACCCCTCCACACACAGTAAACCACCCCTCCACACACAGTAAACCACCCCTCCACACACAGTAAACCACCCCTCCACTCACTGACCCACCCCTCCACACACTAACGCACTACGACACACTAACCCACCACTGCACACAGTAACACACCCTCCACAAACTGACCCAACCCTCCACACACTGACCCAACCCTCCACACACTGACCCAACCCTCCACACACTGACCCAACCCTCCACACACTGAACCACCCCTCCACACACTGAACCACCCCCTCCACACACTGAACCACCCCTCCATACAGCAACTCACCCCTCCATACAGCAACTCACCCCTCAACACCCTGACCCACCCCTCCACACACTGACCAACCCCTGTACACACTGAACAACCCCTCCAGACACTAACCCACCCCTCCACTCAGTAAGCCAACCCTCCACTCAGTAAGCCAACCCTCCACTCAGTAAGCCACTCCTCCACACAGTAATCCACCCTCTACATATTAACCCACACTCCTCACACTAACCCACCTCTCCACACAGCAAACAACCCTCCACACACTGACCCACCCAACACAAACTGACCCACACCTTCACACACTGACAAACCCCTCCAGACACTAACCCACCCCTCACACACTAACCCACCCCTCACACAGACCCACCCACCACAAACTGACCCACACCTTCACACACTGACACACCTTCACACACTCACACACCTTCACACACTGACACACCCCTCACACAATGACACACCCCTCACACACTGACACACCCCTCACACACTGACACACCCCTCACACACTGACACACCCCTCACACACTAACCCACCCCTCACACACTAACCCACCCCTCACACACTAACCCACCCCTCCACACAGCGAACACACTAACACACACTAACCCACCCCTCCACACACAGACCCACCCCTCCACTCACAGTAAACCACCCCTCCACTCAGACATACCCCTCCACACACAGTAAACCACCCCTCCACTCACTGACCCACCCCTCCACACACTAACGCACTACGACACACTAACCCACCACTGCACACAGTAACACACCCTCCACAAACTGACCCACCCCTCCACACACTGACCCAACCCTCCACACACTGACCCAACCCTCCACACACTGAACCACCCCTCCACACACTGACCCACCCCTCCACACACTGACCCACCCCTCCACACAGCGACCCACCCCTCCACACAGCGACCCACCCCTCCACACAGCGACCCACCCCTCCACACAGCGACCCACCCCTCCACACAGCGACCCACCCTCCACACAGCGACCCACCCCTCCACACAGCGACCCACCCCTCCACACAGCGACCCACCCCTCCACACAGCGACCCACCCCTCCACACAGCGACCCACCCCTCCACACAGCGACCCACCCCTCCACGCACTGAACCACCCCTCCACGCACTGAACCACCCCTCCACGCACTGAACCACCCCTCCACGCACTGAACCACCCCTCCACGCACTGAACCACCCCTCCACGCACTGAACCACCCCTCCACGCACTGAACCACCCCTCCACGCACTGAACCACCCCTCCACGCACTGAACCACCCCTCCACGCACTGAACCACCCCTCCACGCACTGAACCACCCCTCCACGCACTGAACCACCCCTCCACGCACTGAACCACCCCTACAAGCACTGAACCACCCCTACAAGCACTGAACCACCCCTACAAGCACTGAACCACCCCTACACACAGTAACGCACACATTCACAGACTGTCCCACCCTCCGCACAGTAACCCACCCTCCACACAGTAAACCACTCCTCTGCTCAGTAAACCACCCTCTACACATTGACCCACCCCTCCACACAGTGACACACCCTCCACACACTAACCCACAACTGCACACAGTAACACACCCTCCACAAACTGACCCACCCCTCCACACACTCACACACCTCCACACAGTAACCCAACCCTCCATGCAGTAACACATCCTCTACACAGTGAGCCACCCCTCCACAAACTGACCCACCCCTCCACAAACTGACCCACCCTTCCACACAGCAACCCAAGCATCCACATAGTAACACACATCCTCTACACAGTGACCCACCTCCCCACACACTGACCCACCCCTCCACCAACTGAACTACCCTCCACACACTGAACCACACCTCCACACACTCACACACCTCCACACAGTAACCCAACCCTCCACATACGAACACATCCTCTACACAGTGACCCACCCCTCCACAAACTAACCCACCCCTCCACACACTGACCCACCCCTCCACACACTGACCCAGCCCTCCACACACTGACCCAGCCCTCCACAAACTGACCCATCCTCCACAGTAACCCACCCCTCCACACATTAAACAACCCTCCACAAACTAACCCACCCCTCCACACACTGACCCACCCCTCCACACACTGACCCAGCCCTCCACAAACTGACCCATCCTCCACAGTAACCCACCCCTCCACACATTAAACAACCCTCCACACACTGAACCACCCCCCACACATTAACCCACCCTCCACACTGTAACCCACACTCCTCACACTAACCCACCCCTCCACACAGCAACCCACCCCTCCACACAGCAACCCACCCCTCCACACAGCAACCCACCCCTCCACACAGCAACCCACCCCTCCACACAGCAACCCACCCCTCCACACAGCAACCCACCCCTCCACACACAGACCCACCCCTCCACACACAGACCCACCCCTCCACACACAGACCCACCCCTCCACACACAGACCCACCCCTCCACACACAGACCCACCCCTCCACACACAGACCCACCCCTCCACACACAGTAAACCACCCCTCCACACACAGTAAACCACCCCTCCACACACAGTAAACCACCCCTCCACACACAGTAAACCACCCCTCCACTCACTGACCCACCCCTCCACACACTAACGCACTACGACACACTAACCCACCACTGCACACAGTAACACACCCTCCACAAACTGACCCAACCCTCCACACACTGACCCAACCCTCCACACACTGACCCAACCCTCCACACACTGACCCAACCCTCCACACACTGACCCAACCCTCCACACACTGAACCACCCCTCCACACACTGAACCACCCCTCCATACAGCAACTCACCCCTCAACACCCTGACCCACCCCTCCACACACTGACCAACCCCTGTACACACTGAACAACCCCTCCAGACACTAACCCACCCCTCCACTCAGTAAGCCAACCCTCCACTCAGTAAGCCAACCCTCCACTCAGTAAGCCAACCCTCCACTCAGTAAGCCACTCCTCCACACAGTAATCCACCCTCTACATATTAACCCACACTCCTCACACTAAACCACCCCTCCACACAGCAAACAACCCTCCACACACTGACCCACCCACCACAAACTGACCCACACCTTCACACACTAACCCACCCCTCACACACTAACCCACCCACCACACACTAACCCACCCACCACACACTAACCCACCCACCACACACTAACCCACCCACCACACACTAACCCACACCTTCACACACTAACCCACACCTTCACACACTAACCCACACCTTCACACACTAACACACACCTTCACACACTCACACACCCCTCCAGACACTAACCCACCCCTCACACACTAACCCACCCCTCACACACAGTAACCCAAGCATCCACACAATAATCCACCCTCTACACACTGAACCACCCCTCCACACAATGACCCACACCCACACACTGAACCACAACTGTACACAGAAACACACCCTCCACAAACTGACCCACCCCCCACAAACTGACCCATCCCCCCACACACTGACCCACCCTCCACACACTGACCCACCCTCCACACACTGACCCACCCCTCCACACACTGAACTACCCCTACAAGCACTGAACCACCCCTACACACAGTAATGCACACATTCACAGACTGTCCCACCCTCCGCACAGTAACCCACCCTCCACACAGTAAACCACTCCTCCGTTCAGTAAACCACCCTCTACACATTGACCCACCCCTCCACACAGTGACACACCCTTCACACACTAACCCACAACTGCACACAGTAACACACCCTCCACAAACTGACCCACCCCTCCACACACTCACACACCTCCACACAGTAACCCAACCCTCCATGTAGTAACACATCCTCTACACAGTGACCCACCTCCCCACACACTAACCCACCCCTCCACAAACTGACACACCCCTCCACACAGAGACACATCCTCCACACACTGACCCAACCCTCCACAAACTGACCCACCCTTCCACACATTAAACAACCCTCCTCACACTGACCCGCCCCTCCACACACTGACCCGCCCCTCCACACACTGACCCGCCCCTCCACACACTGACCCGCCCCTCCACACACTGACCCGCCCCTCCACACACTGACCCGCCCCTCCACACACTGACCCGCCCCTCCACACACTGACCCGCCCCTCCACACACTGACCCGCCCCTCCACTCACTGACCCGCCCCTCCACTCACTGACCCGCCCCTCCACTCACTGACCCGCCCCTCCACTCACTGACCCGCCCCCTCCACTCACTGACCCGCCCCTCCACTCACTGACCCGCCCCTCCACTCACTGACCCTCCCCTCCACTCACTGAACCGCCCCTCCACTCACTGAACCGCCCCTCCACTCACTGAACCGCCCCTCCACTCACTGAACCGCCCCTCCACTCACTGAACCGCCCCTCCACACACTGACCCACCCTCCACACACTGACCCAACCCTCCACACACTGACCCAACCCTCCACACACTGACCCACCTCCCCATACACTGACCCACCTCCCCATACACTGACCCACCCCCCCACACTCTGAACCACCCCTCCACACAGCAACACACCCTCCACACAGCAACACACCCTCCACACAGCAACACACCCTCCACACAGCAACACACCTCCACACAGCAACACACACGAACCGACCCCTGCACACACTGAACCACCTCTCCACACACTAACCCAAACCTCCACACAATAACCCACCCTCCACACACAAACACAGTAACACACACTAACCCACCCCTCCACACACTGACCCACCCCTCCACACACTGACCCACCCCTCCACACACTGACCCACCCCTCCACACACTAACACATCCCGCCACACACTGAACCACCGTCCACGGTAACCCACCATTCCACACAGCAACCCACACTCCACACAGCAACCCACCCTCCACACAGCAACCCACCCTCCACACACAGACCCACCCTCCACACACAGACCCACCCTCCACACACAGACCCACCCTCCACACAGACATACCCCTCCACACAGACATACCCCTCCACTCACTGACCCACCCCTCCACACACTAACGCACTACGACACACTAACCCACCACTGCACACAGTAACACACCCTCCACAAACTGACCCACCCTCCACACACTGACCCAACCCTCCACACAGCAACCCACCCCTCCACACAGCAACCCACCCCTCCAAACAGCAACCCACCCCTCCAAACAGCAACCCACCCCTCCACACACTGAACCACCCCTCCATACAGCAACTCACCCTCACACCGTGACCCACACCTCCACACACTGACCGACCCCTGTACACACTGAACAATCCCTCCAGACACTAACCCACCCCTCTCACACTAACCCACCCCTCCACTCAGTAAGCCAACCCTCCACTCAGTAAAACCACTCCTACACACAATAATCCACCCCCTACATATTAACCCACACTCCTCACACTAACCACCCCTCCACACAGCAAACAACCCTCCACACACTGACCCACCCAACACAAACTGACCCACACCTTCACACACTAACCCACCCCTCACACACTGTAACCCACCCCTCACACACTGTAACCCACCCCTCACACACTGTAACCCACCCCTCCACACTGTAACCCACACTCCTCACACTAACCCACCCCTCCACACAGCAAACAACCCTCCACACACTGACCCACCCAACACAAACTGACCCACACCCTTCACACACTAACCCACCCCTCCACACACTGAACTACCCCTACAAGCACTGAACCACCCCTACAACACAGTAAACGCACACATTCACAGACTGTCCCACCCTCCGCACAGTAACCCACCCTCCACACAGTAAACCACTCCTCCGCTCAGTAAACCACCCTCTACACATTGACCCACCCCTCCACACAGTGACACACCCTCCACACACTAACCCACAACTGCACACAGTAACACACCCTCCACAAACTGACCCACCCCTCCACACACTCACACACCTCCACACAGTAACCCAACCCTCCATGTAGTAACACATCCTCTACACAGTAACCCACCCTTCACACACTGACCCACCCCTCCACAAACTGACCCACCCTTCCACACAGCAACCCAAGCATCCACAAAGTAACACACATCCTCTACACAGTGACCCACCTCCCCACACACTGACCCACCCTCCACCAACTGACCCACCCCCGACACACTGAACCACACCTCCACACAGTACCCAACCCTCCATGTAGTAACACATCCTCTACACAGTGACCCACCCCCCACACACAGTCCCACCCCTCCACACACTGAACTACCCCTACAAGCACTGAACCACCCCTACACACAGTAACGCACACATTCACAGACTGTCCCACCCTCCGCACAGTAACCCACCCTCCACACAGTAAACCACTCCTCCGCTCAGTAAACCACCCTCTACACATTGACCCACCCTCCACACAGTGACACACCCTCCACACACTAACCCACAACTGCACACAGTAACACACCCTCCACAAACTGACCCACCCCTCCACACACTGACCCACCCTCCCAACACTGACCCACCCTCCACACACTGACCCACCCTCCACACACTGACCCACCCTCCACACACTGACCCACCCTCCACACACAGACCCACCCTCCACACACAGACCCACCCTCCACACAGACATACCCCTCCACACAGACATACCCCTCCACTCACTGACCCACCCCTCACACACTAACGCACTACGACACACTACACACCCGTTCACAAACTGACCCACCCTCCACACACTGACCCAACCCTCCACACACTGACCCACCCCTCCACACAGCAACCCACCCCTCCACACAGCAACCCACCCCTCCACACAGCAACCCACCCCTCCACACAGCAACCCACCCCTCCACACAGCAACCCACCCCTCCACACAGCAACCCACCCCTCCACACACTGAACCACCCCTCCACACACTGAACCACCCCTCCACACACTGAACCATCCCTCCATACAGCAACTCACCCCTCAACACCGTGACCCACACCTCCACACACTGACCGACCCCTGTACACACTGAACAATCCCTCCAGATACTAACCCACCCCTCTCACACTAACCCACCCCTCCACTCAGTAAGCAACCTCCACTCAGTAAACCACTCCTACACACAATATCCACCCCCTACATACTAACCCACACTCCTCACACTAACCCACCCCTCCACACAGCAAACAACCCTCCACACACTGACCCACCCAACACAAACTGACCCACACCTTCACACACTAACCCACCCCTCACACACTGTAACCCACCCCTCACACACTGTAACCCACCCCTCACACACTGTAACCCACCCCTCCACACTGTAACCCACACTCCTCACACTAACCCACCCCTCCACACAGCAAACAACCCTCCACACAGCAAACAACCCTCCACATACTGACCCCACCCAACACAAACTGACCCACACCTTCACACACTAACCCACCCTCCACACACTGAACTACCCCTACAAAGCACTGAACCACCCTACACACAGTAACGCACACATTCACAGACTGTCCCACCCTCCGCACAGTAACCCACCCTCCACACAGTAAACCACTCCTCCGCTCAGTAAACCACC